>NC_058082.1:14364879-14664879 GCF_014858855.1 Bufo gargarizans | reverse complement strand
ACACTGCCCCTTGGACATTACACATAGCTGGAGCACCCCCGTGGGCCGCGGTGTGGTACAATCACACATGATGTAGTTACCCTCTGTAATATGGCATCTGATGGAGCATACCATGTAATCAGAAGCACACAGGGGGCACTGCTCCTTGGACATTACACAGAGCTGGAGCACCCCCATGGTCTGCTGTGTGGTACAGTCTCACATGATGGAGATACTCTCTGTAATATGACATCTGATGGAGCATACCATGTAATCAGAGGCACACAGGGGGGCACTGCCCCTTGGACATTACACAGAGCTGGAGCACCCCCGTGGGCCGCTGTGTGGTACAGCCTCACATGATGGAGATACTCTCTGTAATATGACATCTGATGGAGCATACCATGTAATCAGAGGCACACAGGGGGGCACTGCCCCTTGGACATTACACAGAGCTGTGATGGAGTATTGTACATAAGGCTGTTACTGATTTTTGTAGGGGGTCCTCTGTGACCCGGGGTGTCCTCGGCCTGTCTTATAATAGTCTGCTCTAGAAGCTACTATCATAATAAGGTGCACACCCCGGGGGGACGATGAGCAGCCATCACTGATAATTACAGTAACGAGAAGATATGTAAATGAGCTGGAAGTCATCATTAATCAGGAGATTGGCTAATGAGCGTCTTCTGATGTCAGTTTATAACTACTGGGTTATTACGCATCATGTACAGTCCCCTCCTACATAGAGACCCAGAGCTCTGTTCATCCTGAGCAGCCTGGTTCATGAATAGAATGTCAGCGCTGCAGTGAAGACTGACATACAGAGCAGCACACTTTTATACAGAATCCGGGAAACTGGGGTGACGAGAGGCGCAGGAGACAGAGACAAAGACAAAGAATGCGATATCACGATGTAATAGTGACTGCAGCTCTGGGGGTGAGTGGAGTGTAAGGCATGATGTGCCAGAAGGACTGGGACTGAGACATGAGGTAAAAAAAGATCCTTGAATGCAGCTCTGGATGTAACTTGAGTTTAGCACGTGATGTAACAGCAGGAATATGAGTTCAGCTCTGGATGTGACTGGTGCATGGGACAAGATGTAATAGCAGGACTGTGGGTGCAGCTCTGGGTGTAAGTGGAGTACGTTATGCAAAAGCAGGAATATGAGTGCAGCTCTGGATGTGAGTGGTGCATGGGACAAGATGTAATAGCAGGACTGTGGGTGCAGCTCTGGGTGTAAGTGGAGTACGTGATGTAACAGCAGGAATATGAGTTCAGCTCTGGATGTGAGTGGTGCATGGGACAAGATGTAATAGCAGGACTGTGGGTGCAGCTCTGGGTGTAAGTGGAGCACGTGATGTAAAAGCAGGAATATGAGTGCAGCTCTGGATGTGACTGGAGTATGACGAGTGTTATTTGGGGGATGTTATGTTACTTGTGCCCCCGTGTAGCAGCTAATTGTGCAGCTCGTTAGCGTCCTGATGGATATGAGGAGACCTCATTATGGAGAGACGCCGCTGCTCCCTGAGGTTCTCGGGTCACTGCTCCAGACACGGAAAAGTCATGTGACCTCGTAATGTCTCCGAGTACTCAGACAATTGCGATATGAATCGTATCCAGACACTGATGGTCCTACCACTGCCCTCACATGTGGAGCCCTAGTCTGCCTGGGCGGATGGATGGACAGACAGACGGATGGACGGACGGACAGAAAGATGTTTGGATGGACCGATGAATGGACAGACTGATTCTTCTGGGCGCAGAGTGGTATAAACTGCTGGTGGTACTCATCACTGGTCATACAGGGTGGGGCCCCCTTTATTTAGGGCTCTCCAGCAGGATATAAGTAAAGGTCACATTAATACTGGTTGGCATCTCAACTTACTATCACACTGGCGGTCATACAGATGTGGATATCCCTCTGTGGTGGCGGTCATACAGATGTGGATATCCTCCTGTGGTGGAGGTCATACAGATGTAGATATCCTACTGTGGTGGTGGTCATACAGATGCTGGATATCCCTCTATGGTGGCGGTCATACAGATGTGGATATCCTCCTGTGGTGGCAGTCATACAGATGTGGATATCCTCCTGTGGTGGTGGTCATACAGATGCTGGATATCCTCCTGTGGTGGCGGTCATACAGATCTGGATATCCCCCTGTGGTGGCAGTCGTACAGATGCTGGATATCCCTCTGTGGTGGCGGTCATACAGATGTGGATATCCTCCTGTGGTGGCGGTCATACAGATGCTGGATATCCTACTGTGGTGGCGGTCATACAGATGTGGATATCCTCCTGTGGTGGCAGTCATACAGATGTGGATATCCTCCTGTGGTGGCAGTCATACAGATGTGGATATCCTCCTGTGGTGGCCTCTTTCTGCATCACCCCCTCTAGTTTATTACCAGTCTCCCTCTTGAGTGATGAAGGAGTAGGAAAGGTCCTCAAAGTCTTGTCGGGAGCACAGAGAGAAGATACCAGGACCACACAGAGGAGAAGGGGAGCTGCTGCAGACAGGGCCAGGTGAGCAAAATGTTTATTTTTACACATTAATAGAGGGGGGAAATGTGCCATGGAGGGGGAGAAATGTGACATGGAGGGGGAGAAATGTGACATGGAGGGGGTTGAAATGTGACATGGGGGGAGTCTGATGTGACGTGGGGGGAGAAATATGCCATGGAGGGGGAGAAATGTGACATGGAGGGGGAGAAATGTGACATGGAGGGGGTTGAAATGTGACATAGGGGGAGAAATGTGACACAAAGGGGGTGATGTAAAAAGCAGGGGGTGATGTGACATGGAGGGGGAGAAATGTGACATGGAGTGGGGGAAATATCACATTTCTCCCCCTCCATGTCACATCACCCCCCTATGTCACATTTCTCATCCCCCTCCATGTCACATTTCTCATCCCCCTCCATGTCACATTTCTCATCCCCCTCCATGTCACATTTCTCATCCCCCTCCATGTCACATTTCTCATCCCCCTCCATGTCACATTTCTCATCCCCCTCCATGTCACATTTCTCATCCCCCTCCATGTCCCATTTCTCATCCCCCTCCATGTCCCATTTCTCATCCCCCTCCATGTCCCATTTCTCATCCCCCTCCATGTCCCATTTCTCATCCCCCTCCATGTCACATTTCTCCCCCCTCCATGTCACATTTCTCATCCCCCTCCATGTCACATTTCTCATCCCCCTCCATGTCACATTTCTCATCCCCCTCTATGTCACATTTCTCATCCCCTCCATGTTACATTTCTCATCCCCCTCCATGTCACATTTCTCATCCCCCTCCATGTCCCATTCTCATCCCCCTCCATGTCACATTTCTCATCCCCCTCCATGTCACATTTCTCATCCCCCTCCATGTCACATTTCTCATCCCCCTCCATGTCCCATTTCTCATCCCCCTCCATGTCCCATTTCTCATCCCCCTCCATGTCACATTTCTCTTCCCCCTCCATGTCACATTTCTCTTCCCCCTCCATGTCACATTTCTCATCCCCCTCCATGTCACATTTCTCATCCCCCTCCATGTCACATTTCTCATCCCCCTCCATGTCACATTTCTCATCCCCCTCCATGTCACATTTCTCATCCCCCTCCATGTCACATTTCTCATCCCCCTCCATGTCCCATTTCTCATCCCCCTCCATGTCCCATTTCTCATCCCCCTCCATGTCCCATTTCTCATCCCCCTCCATGTCCCATTTCTCATCCCCCTCCATGTCACATTTCTCCCCCCTCCATGTCACATTTCTCATCCCCCTCCATGTCACATTTCTCATCCCCCTCCATGTCACATTTCTCATCCCCCTCCATGTCACATCACCCCCTCCTTTTTACATCACCCCTACAGAGTTGTGTGTGTGTGGGGGGCGCCAAAATGTAGCTTTGCTTGTGTGTGCAAAAATCCTTGCACCGGCCCTGCCTGAAATAAGTATCCCCCCCCCCCGAACGTTTCCACCTGTTTTTATGTTACACACATAAACCTAAATGTATTTTATTGGGATTTCAAGTGAAAAGAAGATGATTCATGGTCTTCAAAATTTGTAATAAATGAAAATCTGGACAGTGTGGCGTACATTTGAGTCAGTACTTTGTAGGACCACCTTTCGTGGCAAATACATCTGCAAGTCTAAACTATTCCAATGTAGCTCTGGCTGGATGTCCTGCTGGAAGGAGAACCTCCTCCCCAGTCTCTATCCCCAAGTCTTTTGCAGCCTCTACCAGGTTTTCCTCCAGGATTGCCCTGTATTTTGGCTCCATCCATCTTCCAATCACCTCTGACCAGCTTCCCTGTCCCTGCTGAAGAAGAGCCTCCCCCAGCATGATGCTGCCACCGCCATGTCTCACGGTGGGGACGGTGACTTCAGGGGGATGTGCAGGGTTAGTTTTCCACCACACATAGCGTTTTGCATTTAGGCCAAAAAGTTCCACTTTGGTCTCCTCTGACCAGAGCACCTTTTTCTACATGTTTGCTGTGTCCTCTACATGACTTGTAGCTAACTGAAATTTTTTGGCTTGCATTCAAAAATTGCTTTCTTCTTGCCAGTCTACCATAAAGTCCAGATTTGTGGAGTAGATGACTAATAGCTGTCCTGTGGACAGATTATCCCACATGAGCTGTGGGTATCTGCAGTTCCACCAGATTGACCATGGGCCTTATGGCTGCTTCTCTAATTAGTGCCCTCCTTGCCTGGGCGGTCAGTTTAGGTGGACGGCCATGTCTTGTAGGTTAACAGTTGTGCCATACTCATTCCATTTGCAGATGATGGATTAAACAGTGCTCAGTAAGATGTTCAGAGCTTAGGATATTTTCTTATAACCTAACCCTGCTTTACACTTCTCCACTTTATCCCTGACCTGTCTGGTGTGTTCCTTGGCTTTCATGATGCTGTTTGATCACTAATGTTCTCTAACGAACCTCTGAGGCCTTCACAGAACTGCTGGAGTTATGCTGGGAAGACATTACACACAGGTTGACTCTATTTACTAATTAGGTGACTTCTGAAGACAATTGCTCACACTGGATATTCAGGAGTATCAGAGTACAGGGGGGTGAATGTTAATGCACTGACCACACTGTACAGATTTTTATTTATTAAAAGTTTTGGCTACCTTGTATCATTTTGTTTTCACTTCACACATTCTTGTACTTTGTTTTGGTCGATCACATAAAATCCCAATAAAAATCCCAATACATTTAAGTTTGTGTGTGTAACGTAAAAAAGTGTGGAAAAGTGCAAGGGCTATGAATATTTTTTCAAGGCACTGTACATGTTCATGCTTGGCCAGGATAAGCATGCATATATATCGGGGGAGATAACAGTCAGCAGACAGCTATCTCGTGTTTATGTCAAGCTTAATCTGTTGGGAGATAAGCGTCTGCCTGACGCCACTGATGGGACAGACTGGGACCTCTTACATCAAGGACGGGTCTGGTACAACTTGGAATCTATGAGAAGCTCACAGGGTCCATTGGTAATGTCCATCACTCACTCTCATATCACAGGGAGGAGGGTAACCCCCCTCATCCTCTAGTAAGCTGATAAGCTAGACTCAATTTTCCTTCTTGTGACCCTGTAAACAGCCCTTTAGATATGGCTTCCGCCTCGCTGACGAGCAGGTGCCTGTCTGGCATTGATAACTCCATCGCATATTTGCTCAGCAGGTGCTGGTCCCACCATGGTCACCTCCTGGTTTTCACGTGTCTGATTTGGAGACGTAGATATTCTTTGGATGTGAGTGGAACAAGAGCTGAATACGCAACAATAAACCAGCGGCTGTTCTCTCCACTGGAAATGGAGACATGCATGTGATGTCATCAACGATTCAAACTGACCCGTGTACTTTACGTCACACTCAGCCCCCCCCAGCTGTAGGTCCAGAAGACGTAGACATGATCCTGCTGTGCTCTGATAAAACCCATGTCTAGATGGTTCATGAAATCTTTTTTTTGTCATTATTTTTGTGGTCTTATATTTTACAGCTGAACGGCTCTTACTGTAAAGAATCCTTCATATATATGATAATTATGGAATATAATGTACACAACATGTGTAACAGCTCTTACTGTAAAGAATCCTTCATATACATGATGATTATGGAATATAATGTACACAACATGTGTAACAGCTCTTACTGTAAAGAATCCTTCATACATATGATAATTATGGAATATAATGTACACAACATGTGTAACAGCTCTTACTGTAAAGAATCCTTCATATACATGATGATTATGGAATATAATGTACACAACATGTGTAACAGCTCTTACTGTAAAGAATCCTTCATATATATGATAATTATGGAATATAATGTACAGAACATGTGTAACAGCTCTTACTGTAAAGAGTCCTTCATATATATGATAATTATGGAATATAATGTACACAACATGTGTAACAGCTCTTACTGTAAAGAGTCCTTCATATATATGATTACTATGGAATATAATGTACAGAACATGTGTAACAGCTCTTACTGTAAAGAGTCCTTCATATATATGATTACTATGGAATATAATGTACACAACATGTGTAACAGCTCTTACTGTAAAGAGTCCTTCATATACATGATGATTATGGAATATAATGTACACAACATGTGTAACAGCTCTTACTGTAAAGAGTCCTTCATATACATGATGATTATGGAATATAATGTACACAACATGTGTAACAGCTCTTACTGTAAATCCATCTGTTCAGCGTGGATGGGCAGAAGAGGAGGAAGAGGATGAGGAGATTGAGAGTGATCCTCCTGATGAGGACAGTGAAGTCTTGCCTGTTGGTACTCTGGCACACATGGCTGACTTCATGTTAGGCTGCCTTTCCCTTGATCCGTGCGTTATACGCATTTTGGACAACACGGATTACAGGTTGTTCACCCTTCTCGACCCCGCTACAAAGAGAACTTCTCATCTCTCACTCCTGTGGTGGAGAGGACTAGCAGAACGGTGCAATACCAGAAGATCCTTGTTAAAAAATTGCTCCAAAAATTTCCATCTAACAACGCTGGCGGCAGAGTCCATAGTTCCTTGGCCAACCGAGGAGGGGAGATGAGGAGAACACACAGCAGATCCAACAGAGGCAGGGCAACACTCTCCAAAGCCCGGGCCAGTTTCTTGACACCCCGCCAGCACCCTCACCCTGATGCGTGGCCTAGTGTCACAAGGAGGTAAAAGTTTTGGAAGATGGTGAAGGAGTACGTAGCAGACCGTCCTCAATGATACCTCAGTGCCTTACAACTACTGGGTGTCCAAGCTGGACACGTGGCACAAACTGGCGCTCTACGCCTTGGAGGTGTTGGCCTGCCCTGCCACCAGCGTTTTGTCTGAGCGGGTATTTAGTGCTGCTGGTGGCAATAACAGATAAGCGCATCCGCCTGTCAACTGAAAATGCTGACCAGTTGACTCAGATAAAAATGAACAAGGCCTGGACTGCCCCTGATTTCTCTACTCCACCAGAGAAATGCGGCTGAACATAAAGGCACTTTAAATGTGTTGTTTATAATGTACTGAATACATTGTATTCCCATCCGCCCCTTCCACCACAAACAAGGGCATATGGTTCAATCTTCCTTTTCTCATCCTCCTCCTCCTCTTCCATCATATCAACATGCTTATTCATAGCATATAATGCCCCCACATAGCTCACCAGCAGGCTCTCGCATATAATGTTTTACAGGGTCAGCTCACCAGCAGGCCCTCGCATATAATGTTTTACAGGGTCAGCTCACCTGCAGGTCCTCACCTACAACCTTTTAAAGGGTCAGCTCACCAGCAGGCCCTCGCATATAATCTTTTGCAGGGTACGTTCACCAGCAGGCCCTCGCATATAATCTTTTGCAGGGTCAGCTTACCTGAAGACCTTCGCATATAATGTTTTAGAGGGTCAGCTCATCTGCAGGCCCTCACCTGCAACCTTTTAGAGGGTCAGCTCACCAGCAGTCATTCACCTACAATCTTTTACAGGTTCAGCTCACCTGAAGGCCCTCGCATATAATTTTTTAGTGGGTGAGCTCACCAGCAGGCCCTCATCTACAATGTTTTACAGGGTCAGCTCACCAGCAGGCCCTCATCTACAATGTTTTACAGGGTCAGCTCACCAGCAGGCCCTTGCATATAATTTTTTAGAGGGTCAGCTCACCTGCAGGCCCGCACCTAAAATCTTTTACAGGGTCGGCTCACCTGCAGGCCCACACCTAAAATTTTTTACAGGGTCAGCTCACCAGCAGGTCCGCACCTAAAATCTTTTACAGGGTCAGCTCACCTGCAGGCCTGCACCTAATTATACCTAATAGGTAATATGCGCGCATGCTGCCTTGCTTGCATGTGGTAGCCATAGCCGGTTCTCAGGCTCCCTCTCCAGAATCAAGAATATCGAAATTTGATAGGGCAGATCGTTGATGTCACAGGGACGTGCAGTTGGCCCCAGGTTATCTAGAGACACTAATGCGGCAGCAGGCCCTCGCCCATAATGTTTTAGAAGGTCACCAGCAGGCACTTGATCCAAATGTTTTTGAGGGTCACCAGCAGGCCATCAATCATAATTTTTAAAGGCTGTGTATGATGCCCTCCTTTATGTGTAATAAAGAGTGTATCGGAGTGCCGGTTCCTTGTAATTTTTGGCAGCCCTTTCACTTAGTGTAGGAGTCTCACTACCTGAACAATTGTAGCACAATGTGAATGAGGCCCTCCTTTATGTGATATACAGGGTGTATCGGAGCCTCTTCCGTGTAATTTTTGGCAGCAGTTGCACTTTATATACAAGTCAATATACAGGAAAGAATGTGTCCTAACAATTTTTCATCTAAAATAGATTTTATCTTCGGTTTTATGCGTATTATTGTCAGTCTGTAAAAGTGGCGTATTATTCGGACAACATCGTTCCCAGCAGCGACCTGGGAGTAAAGGATGCATCCAGACATCCTCTCCATGCTGTTCCGGAACCATTTCAGTGGTGTTTCTATACATTTCTGACCTTTTCCTATGAACCAGACGCCCTCCCCTCTTCAGAGCAGGCGGTGCCTGGTTTAATGCTTGGGTTCTCCCATTGACTTCCATTATACTCGGGTGCTCGATAGAGAACCTGAGCATCCCGAGGCGTTCGTCCAGAGCACCCAAGCACTTTGGTGCTCGATCAACACTACTCTGGTCCTCTCATACAATCTGGTTTTGCTGTCATCAGATATTAAATGGTCGAACTGCTCTTAGTATGAAGAACTCTTCTTATACTTATGACACCTGTCCTCCATACACAGCGGATACCTCGGGTCCTCTCATACCTTCTGGTATTTCCTTATTGTAGGAAACTCTTCATATATTAATTAGAGCTGCAACGATTAATTGACTTTATCGATAATATTCGATAACTGGATTCGTTGTCTACGAATCCAGTTATCGAATAATCGCCGATTCGTTGCTATGCGGGCGGGCAGTTTACTTTAACTTTAAATCACTGCATCTTTATTACCTTACAATGAAGCTCCAGTAACAGGCAGAGCGGACGCGGCGTAACGTCACTTACTCACGTGACGCGCCTGCTCCGCCTCCTTCATTCATAAAGTGGGCGGAGCAGGTGCGTCGCGTGAGTAAGTGACGTTACGCCACCGCCCGCTCTGCCTGTTACCTGAGCTTCATTGTAAGGTAATAAAGATGCGCTGACGCTGAGTAAAAGTTACTGCCAGAATAGTCTGATGTGAGCAGCGGGGACGGGGCTGTTATGGGAAGGGGGATCTGTGTATGGCACTGCTATGGGGAGGGGGATCTGTGTATGGCACTGCTATGGGGAGGGGGATCTGTGTATGGCACTGCTATGGGGAGGGGGATCTGTGTATGGCACTGCTATGGGGAGGGGGATCTGTGTATGGCACTGCTATGGGGAGGGGGATCTGTGTATGGCACTGCTATGGGAGGGGGATCTGTGAATGGCACTGCTATGGGGAGGGGGATCTGTGTATGGCACTGTTATGGGGAGGGGGATCTGTGTATGGCACTGCTATGGGGAGGGGGATCTGTGTATGGCACTGCTATGGGGAGGGGGATCTGTGTATGGCACTGCTATGGGGAGGGGGATCTGTGTATGGCACTGCTATGGGGAGGGGATCTGTGTATGGCACTGCTATGGGGAGGGGGATCTGTGTATGGCACTGCTATGGGGAGGGGGATCTGTGTATGGCACTGCTATGGGGAGGGGGATCTGTGTATGGCACTGCTATGGGGAGGGGGATCTGTGTATGGCACTGCTTATGGGAGGGGGATCTGTGAATGGCACTGCTATGGGGAGGGGGATCTGTGGATGGCACTGTTATGGGGAGGGGGATCTGTGTATGGCACTGCTATGGGGAGGGGGATCTGTGTATGGCACTGCTATGGGGAGGGGGATCTGTGTATGGCACTGCTATGGGGAGGGGGATCTGTGTATGGCACTGCTATGGGGAGGGGGATCTGTGTATGGCACTGCTATGGGAGGGGGATCTGTGAATGGCACTGCTATGGGGAGGGGGATCTGTGTATGGCACTGTTATGGGGAGGGGGATCTGTGTATGGCACTGCTATGGGAGGGGGATCTGTGTATGGCACTGCTATGGGGAGGGGGATCTGTGTATGGCACTGCTATGGGGAGGGGGATCTGTGTATGGCACTGCTATGGGGAGGGGGATCTGTGTATGGCACTGCTATGGGGAGGGGGATCTGTGTATGGCACTGCTATGGGGAGGGGGATCTGTGTATGGCACTGCTATGGGGAGGGGGATCTGTGTATGGCACTGCTATGGGGAGGGGGATCTGTGTATGGCACTGCTATGGGAGGGGGATCTGTGAATGGCACTGCTATGGGGAGGGGGATCTGTGTATGGCACTGTTATGGGGAGGGGGATCTGTGTATGGCACTGCTATGGGGAGGGGGATCTGTGTATGGCACTGCTATGGGGAGGGGGATCTGTGTATGGCACTGCTATGGGGAGGGGGATCTGTGTATGGCACTGCTATGGGGAGGGGGATCTGTGTATGGCACTGCTATGGGAGGGGGATCTGTGAATGGCACTGCTATGGGGAGGGGGATCTGTGTATGGCACTGTTATGGGGAGGGGGATCTGTGTATGGCACTGTTATGGGGAGGGGGATCTGTGTATGGCACTGCTATGGGAGGGGGATCTGTGTATGGCACTGCTATGGGAGGGGGATCTGTGGATGGCACTGCTATGGGGAGGGGGATCTGTGGATGGCACTGCTATGGGAGGGGGATCTGTGGATGGCACTGGTATGGGCAGGGGGATCTGTGGATGGCACTGCTATTGGGGAGTGGGATCTGTGGATGGCACTGTTATGGGGAGGGGGATCTGTGTATGGCACTGCTATGGGGAGGGGGATCTGTGTATGGCACAGCTATGGGAGGGGGATCTGTGTATGGCACCGCTATGGGGAGGGGGATCTGTGTATGGCACTGCTATGGGGAGGGGGATCTGTGGATGGCACTGTTATGGGGAGGGGGATCTGTGCACTGTTATTGGGAAGGGGATCTGTGCACTGTTATGGGGAGGGGGATCTGTGGATGTCACTGTCATGGGGAGGGGATCTGTGGGTAGCACTGTTATGGGGAGGGGATCTGTGGGTGGCACTGTTATGGGGGATCTGTGGATGACACTGTTATGGGGAGGGGATCTGTGGATGGCACTGTTATGGGGAGGGGATCTGTGGGTGGCATTGTTATGGGGGATCTGTGGATGACACTGTTATGGAGGGGATCTGTGGGTGGCACTGTTATGGAGGGGATCTGTGGGTGGCACTGTTATGGGGAGGGGATCTTTGGGTGGGACTGTTATGGGGAGGGGGATCTGTGCACTGTTATTGGGAAGGGGATCTGTGCACTGTTATGGGGAGGGGGATCTGTGCACTGTTATGGGGAGGGGGATCTGTGGATGACACATATAGCATAAGATGCTATATAGTGTCATCCACAGATCCCCCTCCCCATAACAGTGCACAGATCCCCCTACCCATAACAGTGCACCCACAGATCCCCTCCCCATAACAGTGCCATCCACAGATCTCCTCCCCATAACAGTGCCATCCACAGATCCCCCATAACAATGCCATCCACAGATCCCCCATAACAGTGCCATCCACAGATCCCCCATAACAGTGCCACCCACAGATCCCCTCCCCATAACAGTGCCACCCACAGATCCCCTCCCCATAACAGTGCCATCCACAGATCCCCTCTATAACAGTGCCATCCACAGATCCCCCATAACAATGCCATCCACAGATCCCCCATAACAGTGCCATCCACAGATCCCCCATAACAGTGCCATCCACAGATCCCCTCTATAACAGTGCCATCCACAGATCCCCCATAACAATGCCATCCACAGATCCCCCATAACAGTGCCATCCACAGATCCCCCATAACAGTGCCACCCACAGATCCCCTCCCCCTAAAAGTGCCATCCACAGATCCCCTCCCCATAACAGTGCCATCCACAGATCCCCTCTCTATAACAGTGCCACCCACAGATCCCCTCCCCATAACAGTGCCACCCACAGATCCCCTCTATAACAGTGCCATGCACAGATCCCCTCCATAACAGTGCCATCCACAGATCCCCCATAATAGTGCCATCCACAGATCCCCTCCATAACAGTGCCATCCACAGATCCCCTCCATAACAGTGCCATCCACAGATCCCCCATAACAGTGCCACCCACAGATCCCCTCCCCATAGCAGTGCCACCCACAGATCCCCTCCCCATAACAGTGCCACCCACAGATCCCCTCCATAACAGTGCCACCCACAGATCCCCCATAACAGTGCCATCCACAGATCCCCCATAACAGTGTCATCCACAGATTCCCCCCATAATAGTGTCATCCACAATTTGTTTTAATATGGCCTTTGAGCATAATTTTTCAAGTAAAATCATATAAACCCTGTTTTGTAATTTTGGTGTTTTTTCCCGATTAATCGATTAAATTATCGACAACTAATCGATTTTTCAAATAATCGGTAGCTGCAGCCCTGGTATTAATGATACCTGTCCTCCATACACAGCAGATACCACTGGTCCTCTCATACATTCCGACATTGAACGGCTGAACTGCTCTTACTGTAAAGAACTCTGTCGATACTTATGACACTCCTGTGCCATCAACAGCATCACCAAGACCTGACAATATTAGTGCTACTGCCTAATACTAGTGTGGCCCAACATCCCAAAGGCCTAGTGCCACTGATGCCCAGCACCCCCAAGGTCCACCACCAGTGAGGCCAAGTACCACAGATTCCCATCTCTACTAAGGTCCAGCACCCCCAAGCCCTAAAACCACCAAGGCCTGACACCACCGAGTCCCAGCACCACCAAGGCCCATCACCAATAAGGCTGAGCACCACAGAATCCCAGGACTACCAAGGCCCAGCACCACTAAGGCCTAGTACAATCAAGGTTCTGCACCACCAAGGCCCTGCATCACTGAAGCTCAGCACTACCAAGACTCAGCACCACCAAGTTCCAGCACCACCAAGGCCCAGCACCACTAAGGCCTAGCACCACCAAGGCCTAGAACCACCAAGGCTCTGCACCACTGAGGCCCAGCACCTCCAAGGCCTAGCACCACCAAGGCCCTGCCGCACTGAAGCACAGCACCACCAAGGCCCAGTAGTACTGTGTCCCAACACTACCAAGGCTTAGCACCACTGAGGTCCAGCTATACCGAGGCCTAGTGGCCTCTTCAGTAGTATATTTCTTACAAAGATATGTCCAATGAATCATCATTATTGAATTATAGATTGTGTCCTCGTTCTTGTTGAGACACAAATTCACTGTCTTTCCAGATCCACGGCCTCTCACCCAGTAAAGCTAGTTCTCTGTGTTCTGCACTGGTGAGCAGCAATCTCCCGGGAACAGCTGTCTGCAGAGGAGTGACTGGCTTTGCAATAATGCTGAGTTATGTCTCAAGCCCTATTTAAGGATGGAACGCTCACTTATGAGATTGCCACCTTACAAGCGGTGGCCCCTGAGGCTCTGCTTTATTTTATTTTTAGAAACGGAACTAATTTGCATACCTGATTCCACAGATACTATTTCTGGAAGTTCCATAGCAGTGAATGGAGATAGGAGTGGGTCCCAGAGGTTTGATCTGTGGCTATCTGACATTTGTGACCTATCCTAGTGATATGCCATAAATGGTGAGATAGGAGGACCCCTTTAAACCTTCCAAACCCAACAGGGGGTGCCACAAGGGCAAATAGTACCTTGGTGGTCACTAGATGGACTCTACCATGCTTGGTAGCCCTGGTGCTGCAGTAGGGGACATCTCGTCCGGGGTCTGATCTATAGTCATTGTCCCCCCCTCCCCCAGGTTAGCCTCACATCTGTTCATTACCTCTTTGTTGTTTAATGAGATTGACTGACGAGACGAGACTCATTACATCAACATCGTTTGCAAGCATCACTCACAGGCATTTAATAAAAAAAGTATGTGAACCCTTCTGGGTGCCACATGTCACTCCTAAAGTACATTAATACATTGCAGTAAATGTAGAACAGTTACAATTCCTTCTCAGCCGCTCAATTATCCAGATGAGTTAATTATGGCCAAGGGACGTCTCCTCTCATTGTGCTGCGGGACTCACAGCAGTTAATGAGTCCATAATTGCTCCCTGAGGTCTTACATATGAGGATGTGTGTGCTGGGGCGAGCGCCGTGCCCATCGCTGTGCCCCTCCTCACAGCTCTTGAAGACAGCCATTCTGCAGTAGTAATGAGAGGTTTTCTCTAAGGCTCCATCATCTATCAGCTTCTCATTTGGGCCACATGGCTGGCGAGGGAGGGGGTCCATGGTGGCTATGGGTGATTGATCGCGTTGTTCAAACTTATGTGGTGCATGACCCATGTAATGGAAGCAATCGTTTCCTCACATTCTGCTTCATGAGATCCTATTGGTTATAGACTGGAAGGTAGCCTCTATTGGTTCTGAGGCCACAAGGTGACATAGTGTGAAGGTGGCAGCAGCAGCATGAGGAGACCTGAGTGGTGAGGTGGCAGCAGCATCAGGAGACCACAGAGTGACTCGGTGACAGATGGGGAACTGGGTGGCAATAACAGTACCCGCTGATGATGGTGGGTGTAGGAAGGAGCACTTGGCATCAGGCGGGTAGTCAGAAGAAACTGGTCTCTTTTGTCAAGATTTGGGTGAGGCAGCATGGATGATCTAATCTGATGCATCAGGCATTGGTGGGTGGAAATCCTGGCTCATTCACGCCTGATTCATCTTGACAAAAGTTAGTCTCTCCACATTTTTGTACAGATCTCACTGTTTCCACCTTGCATCTTCTCAGTACACATCTTGCTTTTTCGTCCTCTCCTCTGTACAGATGTCGCTTTCTCCTCCTTTCATCTTCTCTCTGCAGATCTAATTTCTTCCTCCTGTCTTCTTCTCTGTACAGATCTTGCTCTTTCCTCATCTCATCTTCTCTGTACAGATCTTGCTCATTCCTCATCTCATCTTCTCTGTATATATCTTGCTCTTTTCTCCTCTCATCTTCTCTGTACAGATATTGCTCTTTCCCTTCTCTCATCTTCTCTGTACAGATCTCGTTCTTTCCTCCTCTCCTCTTCTCTGTACAGATCTTACTCTTTCCTCCTTTCACCTTCTCTCTACAGATTTCACTCTTTACTCCTCTGATCTTCTCTGTACAGATCCCGCTGTTTCCTACTCTCCTCTTCTCTGGACAGATCTCGCTCTTTCCTCCTTTCATCTTCTCTGGACAGATTTAGCTGTTTCCACCTCTCATCTTCTCTTTACAGATTTCATTCCTTCCTCCTCTAATCTTCTCTGTACAGATCTTGCTCTTTCCTCATCTCATCTTCTCTGTACAGATCTTGCTCTTTTCTCCTCTCATCTTCTCTGTACAGATATTGTTCTTTCCCTTCTCTCATCTTCTCTTTACAGATCTCATTCTTTCCTCCTCTCCTCTTCTCTGTACAGATCTTACTCTTTCCTCCTTTCACCTTCTCTCTACAGATTTCACTCTTTACTCCTCTCCTCTTCTCTGTACAGATCTTGCTCTTTCCTCCTCTCCTCTTCTCTGTACAGATCTTACTCTTTCCTCCTCTCCTCTTCTCTCTACAGATTTCACTCTTTACTCCTCTCCTCTTCTCTGTACAGATCTTGCTCTTTCCTCCTCTCATCTTCTCTGTATATATCTTGCTCTTTTCTCCTCTCATCTTCTCTGGACAGATTTAGCTGTTTCCTCCTCTCATCTTCTCTTTACAGATCTCGTTCTTTCCTCCTCTCCTCTTCTCTGTACAGATCTTACTCTTTCCTCCTCTCCTCTTCTCTGTACAGATCTTACTCTTTCCTCCTTTCACCTTCTCTCTACAGATTTCACTCTTTACTCCTCTGATCTTCTCTGTACAGATCCCGCTGTTTCCTACTCTCCTCTTCTCTGGACAGATCTCGCTCTTCCCTCCTTTCATCTTCTCTGGACAGATTTAGCTGTTTCCTCCTCTCATCTTCTCTTTACAGATCTCATTCCTTCCTCCTCTAATCTTCTCTGTACAGATCTTGCTCTTTCCTCATCTCATCTTTAGTGATAAGCAGCATAGGCAATATTCGTTTTCGCCTAATATTCACCATAAATTAACAAATTCGAGAATTTGTGATCTCCAGTCATTATTTTCTTGATTGCGAAAATCGACAATGTAATATGCGTGTATTGCACGCGCAGTACAGGCGTGGCTCACTGTTGCTAAATTTTTCAAGCTGCTAGTATTTTCCTGAGACTGGAGAAATGCTCAGTACAGTAATCCCTATCACACTACCTAACACCCTGCACTGGAACCTATCAGCTACTATATCACTATCTAACCTACACTGACAATCTCCCACTAACTATCTGTATTATAAATATCAGCTAACTAACTGTCTAATGTAATTGGATAAAGAATAGGATCCAGATGAAAGCTCAGAGCTCAGCAATGTCACCGCTCTCTCTCAGAACTGCAAAATACTGCAGAGAATGGCTGCTGGGGAGGCTCTTATATAGTAAGGGGGAGGGGCAGCTTTCCTATTGGTTGCTAGGGATGTTGCTAAGCTCCGACAGAGACATTGCAGCCTTCTCATTGGCCGACAAGAAAGAAGAAAGGTCACTGATGAAAAATAATCTAGAATATTCGCGACTACGAATATATATCACTATATTCTACATCTTTGTGAATTCTCGAAGTGCCGATATTCGCGATAAAAATTTGCGATTAGAATATTCACAATCAACACTACTCATCTTTTCTGTACAGATCTCGCTCTTTCCTCTTCTCGTCTTCTCTTTCCAGATCTCACTCATTCCTCCTCTCATCTACTCTCTAAAGATCTTCCTCTCTCCTCCTATCTTCTTTGTACAGATGTCTCTTTTTCCTCCTCCCCTCTTCTCTCTACAAATCTCACCCTTTTCTTCTCTCACCTGCTCTCTACAGATCTTGCTCTTTCTTCCTCATATCTTCTCTCTACAGAACTTGCTCTTTCCTCCTCTTTTTGTCTCTGTACAGATCTCGCTCTTTCCTTCTGTTATCTTCTTTGGACAGATCTTGCTCTTTCTTCCTTTCTTTTCTCTTTACAGATCTTGCTCTTTTCTTCCTTATATCTTCTCTCTACAGAAATTGCTCTTTCCTCCTCTCTTTGTCTCTGTACAGATCTCACTCTTTCCTTCTTTTATCTTCTTTGGACAGATCTTGCTCTTTTTTCCTTTCTTTTCTCTTTACAGATCTTGCTCTTTCTTCCCTTCTTTTCTCTTTACAGATCTTGCTCTTTTCTTCCTCTTATCTTCTCTATACAGCTCTCACTCTTTCCTCCTCTCATCTTCTCTGTATAGATCTTTCTCTTTTTGTAGTGTCCTGAAATACCTGAAATACACTGCGAAGCATTGAAAGTTTTACTATCACTGTATTTCTTGTAATATGTGTGTAAAGTGCAGGACACTTGCAGGAAACTGGAAGCGTTTTTTTCTTAAGATAGGATTTTACTGTAAAAATGGCAATAAATAACAGAAAACTCTTAGATTAGAGGAAAGTAATATTCAACAAATATCTCTGGGTTAACCCTGTTTTTATCTGCGCGCCTGTGTAAGTGGAGTCTCTCTCTTTTACATTCAAACTAAATAAATTAAGTCTAGCTCACTCACCAACATCCGAGTCAAGGTCGGCTCTTCTCACATGTGAAAAAATTTAAAAAGTCCCAGCACTGGATAAAATTTTCATAGCTTGTCTTTATTTGGTGTTCATAATCGTAGAAAACAAACAGTGGATATCACCTCCCATGGGTGTGGTGCCGTGGTGCTGCTGGTGGTGGAGCTCCTGCTGCAGGGAGAGGACGTTGTCGATCTGTGCCACATACGCACACAAATGAAGCACCTTCCTCTGGTGAACGCAGACGACAGGACGTTCTGTGAAATTTTGTAGGCCCGAATACCTCTCTAAGAATGGTGACGCCAGAACAAGTAGATGGATGACAGTTCCTCCAGTTCCTTCACATTGTCTTCCACCCGGTCCACTGCTGAAAGTGCAGAGTTGGCACAGTCGGCCCACGGGCATCTGTCTTCCACCTCAACCCCTTGCACATCAGCCAAGCAGTCTGAGCCCCAAGTCATGCAGCAGTCACTTATGCTTTTTGATGACTCTGCTGGCTCCGTTGTTCCGTGGGCCATCCACCTAGTCCTGCCCCAGAAATGACAGAGATTGAGTGCACTGATACCCAACCACATGTTTGAGGATGAGGATGTGGGAGGACCACCGCAGCACGTCCCTGATGACGAAACACAGGTGTCAACTGCTGGGGCTTTCTGCAGACCGGCCAGGAGAGCAGGGGTGAGGAGTGGGTGGAGGATGATGTGGAGGATGATAAAGTTTTAGGCCTAACATGGCATCCAGGTCATGCCAGTGACGTGTGCAGTTTTGAGGAAGAGGAGGGGGTCACGCAGCGCCAGCTGCACAGCAAAAGAGAGATCAGAGTGCAAAAGCAGAGCCAGCCAATATGCCTGCTACTGCCCAATGTGCCAAGAGACATAGCACACCAAAGGATGTCAGGAGAGCAGTGTGCTGATCTTATGAACGGCCACAGGATGAGAGTTACATAGTGGAAGGAGCAGGGTCCCCAGCAGCACAGAGGATTTCAGGAGAGGAGTGTGCTGATCTTATGAATGGTCACAGGATGAGAGTTACATAGTGGAAGGAGCAGGGTCCCAGCAGCACAGAGGATTTCAGGAGAGGCGTGTGCTGATCTTATGAATGGTCACAGGATGAGCGTTACATAGTGGAAGGAGCAGGGTCCCAGCAGCACAGAGGATTTCAGGAGAGGAGTGCGCTGATCCTGTGGAGGTCACAGGATGAGAGTTACATAGTGGAAGGAGCAGGGTCCCAGCAGCACAGAGGATTTCAGGAGAGGAGTGTGCTGAACTTGTGGAGGTCACAGGATGAGAGCTACATAGTGGAAGGAGCAGGGTCCCCAGCAGCACAGAGCATTTCAGGAGAGGAGTGCGCTGATCCTGTGGAGGTCACAGGATGAGAGTTACATAGTGGAAGGAGCAGGGTCCCCAGCAGCACAGAGCATTTCAGGAGAGGAGTGTGCTGAACTTGCGGAGGTCACAGGATGAGAGTTACATAGTGGAAGGAGCAGGGTCCCCAGCAGCACAGAGCATTTCAGGAGAGGAGTGTGCTGAACTTGCGGAGGTCACAGGATGAGAGTTACATAGTGGAAGGAGCAGGGTCCCAGCAGCACAGAGGATTTCAGGAAAGGAGTGTGCTGAACTTGCGGAGGTCGCAGGCTAATAGTTACATAGTGGAAGGAGCAGGGTCCCCAGCAGCACAGAGCATTTCAGGAGAGGAGTGTGCTGAACTTGTGGAGGTGACAGGGTGAGAGTTACATAGTGGAAGGAGCAGGGTCCTCCCAGCAGCACAGAGCATTTCAGGAGAGCAGTGTGCTGATCTTGTGGAGGTCACAGACTGAGAGTTACATAGTGGAAGGAGCAGAGTCCCAGCAGCACAGAGCATTTCAGGAGAGGAGTGCGCTGATCTTATGAACGGTCACAGGATGAGCATTACATAGTGGAAGGAGCAGGGTCCCAGCAGCACAGAGGATTTCAGGAGAGAAGTGTGCTGATCTTATGAACGGTCACAGGATGAGAGTTACATAGTGGAAGGAGCAGGGTCCCCAGCAGCACAGAGGATTTCAGGAGAGAAGTGTGCTGATCTTATGAACGGTCACAGGATGAGAGTTACATAGTGGAAGGAGCAGGGTCCCCAGCAGCACAGAGGATTTCAGGAGAGAAGTGTGCTGATCTTATGAACGGTCACAGGATGAGAGTTACATAGTGGAAGGAGCAGGGCCCCCAGCAGCACAGAGGATTTCAGGAGAGGAGTGTGCTGATCTTATGAACGGTCACAGGATGAGCATTACATAGTGGAAGGAGCAGGGTCCCCAGCAGCACAGAGGATTTCAGGAGAGGAGTGTGCTGATCTTATGAACGGTCACAGGATGAGAGTTACATAGTGGAAGGAGCAGGGCCCCCAGCAGCACAGAGGATTTCAGGAGAGAAGTGTGCTGATCTTATGAACGGTCACAGGATGAGAGTTACATAGTGGAAGGAGCAGGGTCCCAGCAGCACAGAGGATTTCAGGAGAGAAGTGTGCTGATCTTATGAACGGTCACAGGATGAGAGTTACATAGTGGAAGGAGCAGGGTCCCCAGCAGCACAGAGGATTTCAGGAGAGAAGTGTGCTGATCTTATGAACGGTCACAGGATGAGAGTTACATAGTGGAAGGAGCAGGGCCCCCAGCAGCACAGAGGATTTCAGGAGAGGAGTGTGCTGATCTTATGAATGGTCACAGGATGAGAGTTACATAGTGGAAGGAGCAGGGTCCCCAGCAGCACAGAGGATTTCAGGAGAGGAGTGTGCTGATCTTATGAATGGTCACAGGATGAGAGTTACATAGTGGAAGGAGCAGGGTCCCAGCAGCACAGAGGATTTCAGGAGATGAGTGCGCTGAACTTGTGGAGGTCACAGGATGAGAGTTACATAGTGGAAGGAGCAGGGTCCCAGCAGCACAGAGGATTTCAGGAGAGGAGTGTGCTGATCTTATGAGAGGTCACAGGATGAGAGTTACATAGTGGAAGGAGCAGGGCCCCCAGCAGCACAGAGGATTTCAGGAGAGGAGTGTGCTGATCATGTTGGGGGAGGAGATTTCTGCACGTCGCTGTCAGTCTATTGTGCGGCTGCTCTGGAGTAGGTGACATTTGGGAGTCGAGGTCCCTCCTGAGGATAACACATCAATGCTCCGGCAGGTACCCTGGTGGCAGCAGCAGCAGCAGCGACTTTCTCTGAATAAAAAGCAATTTCTAGCGCTGTCGCCTTCAGGCCAGGATTACCTCGGGGTTAATGAAATGACAGGATCAGGCGGGATTTGGCTGCCAGCAGGGCTGCTTCGCTGGTCCAGGCCTGGGAATAAAGGAAACAGCAGCAGTGACTGCAGAGCCGGAGAGTTACAGAGACTGTCATCCAGATCAATCCCATTTCCATCATCAGATCAGAGATGTCTGTGATGGAGAAATGAGGCCGACGATCCCTGCCGCCCATCACCACCATCACCGGCCGGAGGTGTAGATACAGAGACCTTCTACACCATGAGACACCTGTATAAATGACACATCGGGTGGGCACTAGGAAATGTATTACTTCTCTGTCACTGACATGTTCAGGGCAATGACCTATTAGTCCAAACTGGGGTGAGATACAGTGAGGAACTACAGCAGGGCAAGCCCCAGGGGGCGAGAATGAGCTGTACAGCAGGGCAAGCCCCAGGGGGCGAGAATGAGCTGTACAGCAGGGCAAGCCCCAGGGGGCGAGAATGAGCTGTACAGCAGGGCAAGCCCCAGGGGGCGAGAATGAGCTGTACAGCAGGGCGAGCCTCAGGGGGTGAAAATGAGACATATAGCAGGACGAGCCCCAGGGGGTGAGAATGAGCCATACAGCATGGCGACCCCCAGGGGATGAGAACGAGCCATACAGCATGGCGACCTCCAGGGGATGAGAATGAGCCATACAGCATGGCGACCCCCAGGGGATGAGAACGAGCCATACAGCATGGCGACCTCCAGGGGATGAGAATGAGCCATACAGCATGGCGACCTCCAGGGGACGAGAAGGAGCCATACAGCAGGGCGACCTCCAGGGGATGAGAATGAGCCATACAGCATGGCTACCTCCAGGGGATGAGAATGAGCCATACAGCATGGCGACCTCCAGGGGACGAGAAGGAGCCATACAGCAGGGCGACCTCCAGGGGATGAGAATGAGCCATACAGCATGGCGACCTCCAGGGTATGAGAATGAGCCATACAGCATGGCGACCCCCAGGGGATGAGAATGAGCCATACAGCATGGTGACCTTCAGGGGACGAGAATGAGCCATACAGCATGGTGACCCCCAGGGGATGTGAATGAGCCATACAGCAGGGCGACCCCCAGGGGATGAGAATGAGCCATACAGCATGGCGACCCCCAGGGGATGAGAACGAGCCATACAGCATGGCGACCTCCAGGGGATGAGAATGAGCCATACAGCATGGCGACCCCCAGGGGATGAGAACGAGCCATACAGCATGGCGACCTCCAGGGGATGAGAATGAGCCATACAGCATGGCGACCTCCAGGGGACGAGAACGAGCCATACAGCAGGGCGACCTCCAGGGGATGAGAATGAGCCATACAGCATGGCTACCTCCAGGGGATGAGAATGAGCCATACAGCATGGCGACCTCCAGGGGACGAGAAGGAGCCATACAGCAGGGCGACCTCCAGGGGATGAGAATGAGCCATACAGCATGGCGACCTCCAGGGTATGAGAATGAGCCATACAGCATGGCGACCCCCAGGGGATGAGAATGAGCCATACAGCATGGTGACCTTCAGGGGACGAGAATGAGCCATACAGCATGGTGACCCCCAGGGGATGTGAATGAGCCATACAGCAGGGCGACCTCCAGGGGATGTGAATGAGCCATACAGCAGGGCGACCCTCAGGGGTGAGAATGAACAATACAGCATGGCGACCCCCAGGGGATAAGAATGAGCCATACAGCAGGGTGACCCTCAGGGGGTGAGAATGAACTATACAGCATGGCGACCCCCAGGGGATGAGAATGAGCCATACAGCAGGGCGACCCTCAGGGGGTGAGAATGAACAATACGGCATGGCGACCCCCAGGGGATGAGAATGAGCCATACAGCAGGGCGACCATCAGGGGGTGAGAATGAACAATACAGCATGGCGACCCCCAGGGGATGAGAATGAGCCATACAGCAGGGCGACCCCCAGGGGATGAGAATGAGCCATACAGCATGGCGACCCCCAGGGGATGAGAATGAGCCATACAGCATGGCGACCTCCAGGGGATGAGAATGAGCCATACAGCATGGCGACCTCCAGGGGACGAGAAGGAGCCATACAGCAGGGCGACCTCCAGGGGATGAGAATGAGCCATACAGCATGGCGACCTCCAGGGGATGAGAATGAGCCATACAGCATGGCGACCCCCAGGGGATGAGAATGAGCCATACAGCATGGTGACCTTCAGGGGACAAGAATGAGCCATACAGCATGGTGACCCCCAGGGGATGTGAATGAGCCATACAGCAGGGCGACCTCCAGGGGATGTGAATGAGCCATACAGCAGGGCGACCCTCAGGGGTGAGAATGAACAATACAGCATGGCGACCCCCAGGGGATGAGAATGAGCCATACAGCAGGGTGACCCTCAGGGGGTGAGAATGAACTATACAGCATGGCGACCCCCAGGGGATGAGAATGAGCCATACAGCAGGGCGACCCTCAGGGGGTGAGAATGAACAATACGGCATGGCGACCCCCAGGGGATGAGAATGAGCCATACAGCAGGGCGACCATCAGGGGGTGAGAATGAACAATACAGCATGGCGACCCCCAGGGGATGAGAATGAGCCATACAGCAGGGCGACCCTCAGGGGGTGAAAATGAGCCATACAGCAGGGTGACCTCCAGAGGGACGAGAATGAGCCATACAGCATGGCGACCCCCAGGGGATGAGAATGAGCCATACAGCAGGGCGACCCTCAGGGGGTGAGAATGAACAATACAGCATGGCATGGCGACCCCCAGGGGATGAGAATGAGCCATACAGCAGGGCGACCCTAAGGGGGTGAGAATGATCCATACAGCAGGGTGACCTCCAGAGGGACGAGAATGAGCCATACAGCAGGGTGACCTCCAGGGGATGAGAATGAGCCATACAGCATGGCGACCCCCAGGGGATGAGAATGAGCCATACAGCATGGCGACCTCCATGGGATGAGAATGAGCCATACAGCATGGCGACCCCCAGGGGATGAGAATGAGCCATACAGCATGGCGACCCCCAGGGGATGAGAATGAGCCATACAGCATGGCTACCTCCAGGGGATGAGAATGAGCCATACAGCATGGCGACCTCCAGGGGACGAGAATGAGCCATACAGCATGGTGACCCTCAGGGGGTGAGAATGAGCCATACAGCAGGGCAACCTCCAGGGGATGTGAATGAGCCATACAGCAGGGCGACCCTCAGGGGGTGAGAATGAACAATACGGCATGGCGACCCCCAGGGGATGAGAATGAGCCATACAGCATGGCGACCTCCAGGGGATGAGAATGAGCCATACAGCATGGTGACCTCCAGGGGATGAGAATCAGCTATACAGCATGGCGACCCCCAGGAGATGAGAATGAGCCATACAGCATGGCGACCTCCAGGGGACGAGAATGAGCCATACAGCATGGTGACCCTCAGGGGGTGAGAATGAGCCATACAGCAGGGCAACCTCCAGGGGATGTGAATGAGCCATACAGCAGGGCGACCCTCAGGGGGTGAGAATGAACAATACGGCATGGCGACCCCCAGGGGATGAGAATGAGCCATACAGCAGGGCGACCCTCAGGGGGTGAGAATGAACAATACAGCATGGCGACCCCCAGGGGATGAGAATGAGCCATACAGCAGGGCGACCCTCAGGGGGTGAGAATGAGCCATACAGCAGGGTGACCTCCAGAGGGACGAGAATGAGCCATACAGCAGGGCGACCTCCAGGGGATGAGAATGAGCCATACAGCAGGGCGACCTTCAGGGGGTGAGAATGAACGATACAGCATGGCGATCTCCAGGGGATGAGAATGAGCCATACAGCAGGGCGACCCTCAGGGGGTGAGAATGAGCCATACAGCAGGGTGACCTCCAGAGGGACGAGAATGAGCCATACAGCAGGGCGACCTCCAGGGGATGAGAATGAGCCATACAGCAGGGCGACCCTCAGGGGGCGAGAATGAACCATACAGCATGGCGACCTCCAGGGGATGAGAATGAGCCATACAGCATGGCGACCCTCAGGGGGTGAGAATGAGCCATACAGCATGGCGACCCTAAGGGGGTGAGAATGAGCCATACAGCATGGCGACCTCCAGGGGATGAGAATGAGCCATACAGCATGGTGACCTCCAGGGGAGGAGAATGAGCCATACAGCATGGTGACCCTCAGGGGGTGAGAATGAGCCATACAGCAGTGTGACCCTCAGGGGGTGAGAATGAGCAATACAGCAGGGTGACCTCCAGTGGGACGAGAATGAGCCATACAGCATGGCGACCTCCAGGGGATGAGAATGAGCCATACAGGATGGTGACCTCCAGGGGAGGAGAATGAGCCATACAGCATGGTGACCCTCAGGGGGTGAGAATGAGCCATACAGCATGGCGACCCTCAGGGAGTAAGAATGAGCCATACAACAGGGTGACCTCCAGAGGGACGAGAATGAGCCATACAGCATGGCGACCTCCAGGGGATGAGAATGAGCCATACAGCATGGCGACCTCCAGGGGATGAGAATGAACCATACAGCATGGCGATCTCCAGGGGATGAGAATGAGTCATACAGTATGGCGACCTCCAGGGGATGAGAATGAGCCATACAGCATGGTGACCCTCAGGGGGTGAGAATGAGGCAAACAGCATGGCGACCCCCAGGGGATGAGAATGAGCCATACAGCAGTGCGACCTCCAGGGGATGAGAATGAGCCATACAGCATGGTGACCTCAGGGGATGAGAATGAGCCAAACAGCATGGTGACCTCAGGGGATGAGAATGAGCCATAAAGTATGGCGACCTCCAGGGGATGAGAATGAGCCATACAGCATGGTGACCCTCAGGGGGTGAGAATGAGGCAAACAGCATGGCGACCTCCAGGGGATGAGAATGAGCCATATAGCAGGGCGACCTCCAGGGGATGAGAATGAGCCATACAGCATGGTGACCTCCAGGGGATGAGAATGAGCCATACAGCATGGTGACCTCAAAGGGATGAGAATGAGCCATACAGCATGGTGACCTCCAAGGGATGAGAATGAGCCATACAGCAGGGCAATAAGCAGAAATAGAGAGTAGGTGTGCTCAACCCTGCCACACCAAGCCCGGACCACGCCGAGAACCACAGCGTTACTTGAAAATAGGAAGAAAAAGGTCCAGCTTGGTTTAAAAATATTGCCTTTATTTTTCACTGCGATTAACCCTTTCTGTCCCATGTTTTTAATTGCCTGTATCATCTGATCAAGAACTTAATACTTTTTTTTTTTTTTACTTTTTTTGTTTGAGTCAAAATATTAGTTCTTATCAACAAATGGATCTAGCTTTATTTATTGTTCAAATACATTCTTAAAGGGAAAAAAATAAATATTTTTATATTGATGATGGTAATCTTATGGTCCTCAAAGGTTGCCAGTTTCAGTCCAGTCTACGTGTTTTGGATCAGAGACAATAGCGATCCTTACTCAGGACAAAGTAAGTCATTAGTAAGAATCGCTATTGTCTCTGATCCGAAACGCGTAGACTGGACTGTAACTGTCTCTTAATCGCACTGAAAAATAAAGGTAATATTTTTAGACCAAGCTGGACCTTTTTCTTCCTATACAGGAGGGTGACCATGAGCGGGCGAGAATGAGCCATACAACAGGGAGACCCCCAGGGGGCGAGAATGAGCCATACAACAGGGAGATCCCCTGGGGACGAGAATGAGCCATACAACAGGGAGATCCCCTGGGGACGAGAATGAGCCATACAACAGGGAGACCCCCAGGGGGCGAGAATGAGCCATACAACAGGGAGACCCCCAGGGGACGAGAATGAGCCATACAACAGGGAGACCCCCAGGGGGCGAGAATGAGCCATACAACAGGGAGATCCCCTGGGGACGAGAATGAGCCATACAACAGAGAGATCCCCTGGGGACGAGAATGAGCCATACAACAGGGAGACCCCCAGGGGGCGAGAATGAGCCATACAACAGGGAGATCCCCTGGGGACGAGAATGAGCCATACAACAGGGAGACCCCCAGGGGGCGAGAATGAGCCATACAACAGGGAGACCCCCAGGGGACGAGAATGAGCCATACAACAGGACTGCAGGGAGAGTGTATTGCCGTGTGCAATACGTTCCATTGCACCCACATTTAGAGTTAATCCGTTCTGTAGGTACTGTGCCGTCAGTATCGCCATCTATATAATACATTCATAGTTAATCCCTTCTGTTAAACAAAAAGCAAAGCATACAGCACCCTTCAGTAAAGCCAAAGACCTGTGCGCACCCCTGCAGGAGCTGTGTCCAATTACTGGCTGATCCACGTCTGATTCATCTTTTTGCAGTCCCCAATGCATGGAATGGCCAAGCAATGGCCATGTGCATGATGCCTTAGTCTCTCAACATTTTGGGAGGAAAGGTGAGTTTCACTGAACCCCCACTCTGCTAGTCAGAGACTCCAGACTGAAGTTGCTGTTGATGGAACTAGTGCTGCTCCTGCCCTCCACCCTCTGTCATGGCAGTGGTGTAGCTGGCCAGCTAGGACCTGTCCTAGGTTGCTAGTATAGCCTTATATGTGTATACAGCTAGACCTGCCAATAGCCTTAATACAGTTAGAAACATAGAAACATAGAATGTGTCGGCAGATAAGAACCATGTGGCCCATCTAGTCTGCCCAATATACTGAATACTATGGATAGCCCCGGCCCTATCTTATATGAAGGATGGCCTTATGCCTATCCCATGCATGCTTAAACTCCTTCACTGTATTTGCAGCTACCACTTCTGCAGGAAGGCTATTCCCTGCATCCACTACTCTCTCAGTAAAGGAATACTTCCTGATATTACTGTTAACCCTTTGCCCCTCTAATGTAACACTATGTCCTCTTGTAGCAGTTTTTCTTCTTGTAAATCTTCTCTCCTCTTTTACCTTGTTGATTCCCTTTATGTATTTAGCCGTCTCTCTCGTCTCCCCTCTGTCTCGTCTTTCTTCCAAGCTCTACATGTTAAGGTCTTTTCATCTTTCCTGGTAAGTTTTATCCTGCAATCCATGGACCAGTTTAGTAGCTCTTCTCTGAACTCTCTCCAAAGTATCGCTATCCTTCTGGAGATATGGTCTCCAGTACTGAGCACAATACTCCAGATGAGGTCTCACTAGTGCTCTGTAGAGCGGCATGAGCGCCTCCCTCTGTCTACTGGTAATGCCTCTCCCTATACACCCAGCATTCTGCTAGCATCTCCTGCTGCTCTATGACATGGTCTGCCTACCTTTAAGTCTTCTGAAATGATGATCCCTAAATCCCTTTCCTCAGATACTGAGGTTAGGACTGTATCACTGATTGTATATTCTGCTCTTGGGTTTTTACGTCCCAGGTGCATTATCTTGCACTTATGAACATTAAATTTTAGTTGCCAGATTTTTGACCATTCCTCTAGTTTTCCTAAATCCTTTTCCATTTGGTGTATCCCTCCAGGAACATCAACCCTGTTACAAATCTTTGTATCATCAGCAAAAAGACACACCTTACCATCGAGGCCTTCTGCAATGTCGCTGATAAAGATATTAAACAATATGGGTCCCAGAACAGATCCCTGAGGTACCCCACTGGTAACAAGACCTTGGTCTGAATATACTCCAGTGACTACAACCCTCTGTTGTCTGTCCCTCAGCCACTGCCTAATCCATTCAACAATATGGGAGTCCAAGCCCAATGACTGCACTTTATTGATAAGCCTTCTATGTGGGACAGTATCAAAAGCCTTACTAAAGTCTAGATAAGCGATGTCTACTGCACCTCCGCCATCTATTATTTTAGTCACCCAATCAAAAAAATCAATAAGATTAGTTTGACATGATCTCCCTGAAGTAAACCCATGCTGTTCTTCATCTTTCAATCCATGGGATTTTAGATGTTCCACAATCTTCTCCTTAAGTATGGTTTCCATTAGTTTCCCCACTATTGATGTCAGGCTTACTGGCCTATAGTTGCTCGATTCCTCCCTACTACCTTTCTTGTGAATGGGCACAACATTTGCTAATTTCCAATCTTCTGGGACGACTCCTGTTACCAGTGATTGGCTAAATAAATCTGTTAATGGTTTTGCTAGTTCACCGCTGAGCTCTTTTAATAGCTTTGGGTGTATCCCATCAGGCCCCTGTGACTAATTTGTATTAATTTTAGACAGTTGACTTAGAACCTCTTCCTCTGTAAAGACACATGCGTCAAAAGATTCATTAGTCTTCTTTCCTAACTGAGGTCCTTCTCCTTCATTTTCCTTTTTAAAGACTGAACAGAAGTATTCATTGAGGCAGTCAGCTAGTTCTTTGTCTTCTTCCATATATCTTCCTTCTTTAGTTTTTAATTTGGTAATTCCTTGTTTTAGTTTCCTTTTTTCATTTATGTATCTGAAGAATGTCTTATCGCCTTTTTTCCCTGACTGAGCTAATTTCTCTTCTGCCTGTGCTTTAGATGCTCTTATAACTTGTTTGGCCTCTCTCTGCCTAATCTTATACATTTGTCTGTCATCCTCATTTAGTTTTTTTTATAATTCCTAAATGCTATCTTTTTGTTTTTAATGATTTTGGCCACTTCTGCTGAGTACCACAGTGGTCTCTTCCTTTTTTTGCTTTTACTGACAAGCCTAATGCAATTTTCTGTTGCCTTCAATAGTGCCACTTTTAAGTAGTCCCATTTCTCCTGGACTCCAATGAAACTGTTCCAGTCTGATAGGGACTTGTATACCACTAATCTAATTTTAGAAAAGTCAGTTTTTCTAAAATCTAAAACTTTTGTTTTTGTGTGGTGTGACTCAGTCACTGTACTTATAGTAAACCACACTGACTGGTGATCACTAGATCCCAAGCTTTCCCCTACAGTAATATCAGATACCAAATTCCCATTTGTGAATACTAAATCTAAAATGGCCTCCTTCCGGGTTGGCTCCTCCACTACTTGCTGTAGAGATAACCCCAGTAGGAAATTTAGAATATCTGTACTCCTGGTAGAACTTGCTATTTTGGTTTTCCAGTTTACATCTGGAAGATTGAAGTCTCCCATAATGATAACTTCCCCTTTCAATGTCATTTTAGCTATTTCCTCAACTAGTAGATCATCTAATTCTTTGACTTGGCTAGGTGGTCTATATATCACACCTACACGAGTTACCTTATGATTATCAAGCTGCAAGGTAACCCAAACTGACTCTAAATTGTTCTCGCTAACTTGTATCAAATTAGTTCCTATGTTTATGTGTTAAAGACAAAAGCAGAGTTATTTACTGTGACATCATGTTTTGGATGTCATATTACTGTTGTGTTTTGTGTTCACAGAAGCAGAAAAAGATAATATGCCTTTAAGATTAATTTTGCAATGTAAGGTAAGCTCAGTGACACAGCAGAAACAACAGAAAGCATAGTGTTGTTGCTGGGCAGAACTCTAGACCAATCATAGCCAGCTTCTCACACAGCAAGAGTTTTCACCAATCACAGCCAGCCTCACACACAGTCTGTCTGGGAATTCCCCCAGCTCCTGCTGCTAGAATCATTATTCACCAGAGACAGGAGCTGAAGAGACATTCATTCCACTGAGAGCTGTACTTTATGGGAAAAAGAGGCAAATATAGGTATTTAAATTTAATTGCAAGTTTCAAATTGCAAGCTACAATTGCAAGCCTTCAGATTCCATATTGCAATCCAAATTGCATGAAACCATACCAGATCATACTCAGCCAATCTGCAAATAGTCACTGCTAACTGCATATTGCAAATTTCGACCAAATTCAGCAAGTAGAACTATTGGTTAAACCTCAGATATACCTCTCAGAGAGATGATAAAGTGCATAAATAACTTAAAGTGACAGTACAGATACTGAAGAGAGAAATATATCCACCATTTTATGTTGAATGACAAGATTGAACAGTTGAACCACTATCTTATACATACCGCCATCTTATGTATACCGCCATTTTGTGATATCTTTTCAACACGTGTTTTGTACATGGACTTTCTGCTGCGGAGGCGGCAGTGTTATATACGAAGAAAAGTTGAAGTTAATAAAGAAGGTATTTCAAGCATTTGTTGTGCTCTTTACACCTACTGTTTCCATAGAAGGGCGCTAGAGGAATTACAGAGTAACAGACAGTCTGGTTAGACTAAAAGTCAGAGATATCAGAATTCTTCTAATGCCACAGCGCAAAAGGCACTTCATAGTGCTGCGCCTGCCACAGTGGAACTATTACCCTCAGAGGGCGAAGTGATAGCACTCCTCAACTTGCACATTAAAGAGCGCATTAGAGCAGCAGAGCGCCAGCATATACCGCCACGCAGCAACTGTTCCCTGAGTGAGCAAGCGAAGACACCTGAGCGGAGTCACCATAAAGGCCGTAGAACATGTGCATTAGTCAAACTGCAGCCGACTCTTAAAGTGGCAGAACGGCAAAGGCAAAATAGTCAGAGAAATAGCGCCAACCCTCCTGCGATCCCTAGAGAGAGAAAGAGACGCATGGTGGGAGGCCAAAGTCCAGAGCTAGAGTGCCTGCACCGCTATCCACCGAGAGACCACGTACTGCAGCCAGCTAGTTTCCCGCCACTACGCCCAAAGCCTGCAGCAGCGTATCCAAGCCAGTGCATCGCAAGTCTACACAGAGCATCGCAAGTCAGTGCAGAGCATCGCATCACATCAAGAAAAGGCAAGTCTCCTTTAAGATAGACATTTGTTCGAGCAACCTTCAGATCACAGTATCCTGCTCTTCAGAATAAGGTCAGAGCTTTCCTTTTATTACCTATCATTGCACATAGGTTTTGGCATAAAAATGCATTTTCAAGTTTCAGGAATAAAATACAAAGGACAGCTTGCAATACACGGACTCTATTGCATTTAAAGTGAAAGTCATTTATTGCCTACATCTATTGCTATTGCATTTAAAGTGAAAGTCATTTATTTCTGCATTTGTCAGTATTGCATTTAAAGGGATTCTGTCATCAGAATTGAGCCCTATAAGCTAAACATATGGCGATGTCCCTTGTAAAACACAGAATCCTAAAGTGAGTTTATCTAATGCCCCTGTGGCTCTATATTCATAAAAAAGTGATTTATATCACCTGCCAATCACTTCAAAATGTGTCCAAGGGGACGTCTCCTGGTGAAAGGTGCCCGGCTGCAGCCATGTCGTTTAGGTGCCCAGCGCCGCCATCTTTAGGGAAATCGCCGTCCTCCCTTTCATGCGATCCGCCTACCTCACATCATCACTGCTTCTCTAACCACCGCTCGCTTCATCCAGATCCCGCGCGTGCGCACTAGGTTGGATGGCTGGGATGGGCTGTAATAGGGCAGTCAGTGGAGGTTCGAGCGAAGTGCGCCGGCCGGCGCATACGCACTTCGCTATACGAGGCCGCTGCCAGTAGTCCGCACGGGCGCATCAGGATATATCTAGTGCGCACGCGTGGGATCTGGATGAAGCGAGCGGAGGTTGCAGAGGCGGCCACGAACTGAAGTAGGCGGATATAATAAAAGGGAGGGCGGTGATTTCACTTCAGGAGGCGGCGCTGGGCACATAAACGACATGGCTGCAGCTGGGCCCCTTTCAGCATGAGACACATTTTGAAGTGATTGGCAGGTGATATAAACCTCTTTTTTATGAATATAGAGCCACAGGGGCATTAGATAAACTCACTTTAGGATTCTGTGTTTTACAAGGGACATCGCCATATGTTTAGCTTATAGGGCTCATTTCTGATGACAGAATCCCTTTAAAGTGAAAGGACTCTTAATATTCGTATTGATTGTTATAGCATTTAAAGTAAAATGTCTGAGCCTAGTATTACCGTGCCACTGTTAGAGGATACAAAGATAGATAAAGTAGAGGGGGAAGAACAAGAGAACCTGTCTGAGGTAGAAGAGACTGATGCAGCATTACTCTTGCATCAAGCAAATATAGCCCAAACAGATGAACTAAGACGTTCATCACGTGCCAGAAAACCAACCCCAAAATACTGAAAAATTTGGAGCAAGAAGCAGCATTAAAAGGAAAAAAGTTTGCCAGAATTTATGATAAATGGAAATTATACATTAAAAACATTCGTAAAAAGCTAATGCAAGAAAGTATAAAAAGGAACTTGAGTGATATGGTAGAGACGGTAGAAGAATCTGAATCAGAGCTTATGGCAGCATATGTCAGCCTGCGGTCATTTACAACACCTTCCCGGGACATTGTAAGGAACATGGACACATGTACTGCGATCACTAAAGATTTGGTAAAGCTCATGAGAGAACTATCATCTGCAGCAAACTATGATGGACTTAGAGCAAGAAGTAGAATGAATGAGCTTTTTATGAGAGACTATGCTAGGTCCTTAGGGGGAACCACAATCTCAAGTGTGACTTCCTTCGCTAGCAGAAGTGCCACCCATATATCAGAGTCCTCAAATACTTCAGCCAAAAGAAAAAGGAATTAGCTGAACAACTTGCTGTCAAGAAAGCCAGGGCCGTCTTTACCAAGGGGCAAAAGGGGCAGCTGCCCCAGGCCCAGTTGCTCCTGGGGGGCCCAAGGCAGCTGCCTCTTGAGCCCTGCTAGCTACTGCCCCGGGTGTCAAGCTGTCTGTGTACTTTAACGTTGTGATCTAGGACCTTAGATGACATCATCACCATGTGACAAGTAACCTAGCAATTACTGGTCGCATGGCTATAATGTCATCACAGGTCCTAGCAGGAGTGTTGCAGAAGTTAACTGTGGAGCTTTTTTGTATGAAGATTGCATCAGAAAAAGGTGACAGGGGCTGTTATGTTAATATACTGTAAACTACTGTATAGTGGGGTGCTGTATACTGTGTGGGGGGCTGTACACTGTGAGGGGCTGTATATTGTGTGGGACTGTATACTGTGTGGTGGGCTGTATACTGTGTGGTGGGCTGTATACTGTGTGGGTCTGTAAACTATTGGGGGCCTGTATACTGTGGGGGCTGTATACTGTGTGGTGGGCTATATACTGTGTGTTGGTCTGTATACTGTGTGGTGGGCTGTATACTGTGTGGGGGGCTGTATACTGTGTGGGGGCCTGTATACTGTGGGGGGCCTTATACTGTGTGGTGGGCTGTATACTGTGTGGGGGTCTGTATACTGTGTGGGGGGCTGTATACTGTGTGGGGGCCTGTATACTGTGTGGTGGGCTGTATACTGTGTGGGGGCCTGTATACTGTTGGGGGGGACTTATACTGTGTGGTGGGCTGTATACTGTGTGGTGGGCTGTATACTGTGTGGGGGGGCTGTATACTGTGTGGGGGCTGTATACTGTGTGGGGGCCTGTATACTGTGGGGGGCTGTATACTGTGTGGGGGCCTGTATACTGTGTGGGGGGCTGTATAGTGTGGGGGGTCTGTATAGTGTGGGGGGGCCTGTATAGTGTGGGGGGCTGTATATTGTGGAGTGCTATACTGCTGTACTGTATACTGTGGGGGTCTGTATACTGTGGATGCGGTATAGTGTGGAGTGCTATACTGCTGTACTGTATAGTGTGGGGGCCTGTATCGTGTATAGTTTGGGGTGCTGTATACAGTGAGGTGTATACAGTGAGGTGTTGTATACTGTGGGGTGCTGTATACTGTGGGCTGCTATACTGCTCTACTATATACTGTGGTGTACTGTATAGTGTGGGGTGCTATACTGCATACTGTGTGGTGCTGTATACTTTAGGGTGCTATACTGCATACTGTGTGGTGCTGTATACTATAGGGTGCTATACTGCATACTGTGTGGTGCTATATACTATAGGGTGCTATACTGCATACTGTGTGGTGCTGTATACTATAGGGTGCTATACTGCATACTGTGAGGTGTTGTATACTGCATAGTGTGGGGTGCTGTATACAATAGGGTGCTACACTGCATACTGTGGGTTGCTGTATACTATACAGTGCTATACTGTGGGGTGCTGGGGTGCACTGTAACACTAGGGCCGAGCCCCGGTCTCCTTCCTGCAGAGCGGTGCCCACTTCCAGCCTGAGCCCAGCTGCCCAGAGCACTGATCCTGAGCCGCTGGAGTCTTCAGAACTGGAAGTATTTACAGTCATTTACTGGACTCTACCAGATGTGTGGAATCTTTGTGTGTGTGTTGTGGTGGAGGCCGTGATTGCCTGCTATGGTGTGGGAAGGCGGGATCCAGGGGGCCCAAGTACATTTTTGCCCAGGGTCCAATCAATATTAAAGACGGCCCTGAAGAGAGCAGAAATTGAAATGGAAGCTGCAATCGAGGCGCAGCGCCAACTGATGGCTGAAAAGGAAGCTGAAAAGGATGCACAACGCCATCAGATGGAAGCTGAAATGGAGGCACAGCGCCATCAAATGGAAGCTAAATTGAAAAGTCTGGAAAGGCAGAAAGAAGTTAAGATCATAGAAGCCAGACTTAGAGTAAACTAATAGTGTTGATCACGAATATTTGAATTTAACATTTTTATCGCGAATATAGGTACTTTGAAAATTCACGAATATTTCGAATAAAGTGATATATATTCGTAATTGCGAATATTCGATTTTTTTTTAATCAGTACACATGACCCCTTCCTGCTTCTAGCTTGTGGGCCAATGAGAAGGCTGCAGTATATTTGACTTTAGGAGTAGTGTTGTTTGCGAATTTTCGTAATGCGAATTTTTGTAGTGTGAATTTTTATTGCAAATTTTTCAACTTACAACTATTAGACAAAGAAGATTATAGCACTATTTTAGCTAAATTGCTCTATATTCTTTTTTTTTTTCGAACAAAAGTTTTAGATTTTAGAAAAATGGACTTTTCTAAAATTAGATTAGTGGTACACGAGTCCCTATCAGATTGGAACAGTTTCATTGGAGTCCAGGAGAAATGGGACTACTTAAAAGTGGCACTACTGAAGGCAGCAGAAAATTGCATTAGGCTTGTCAGTAAAAGCAAAAAAAAGGAACAGACCACTGTGGTACTCAGCAGAAGTGGCCAAAATCATTAAAAACAAAAAGATAGCATTTAGGAATTGTAAAAAGAAAAAAAAAACGATGATGACAGGCAAATTTACAAGATTAGACAGAGAGAGGCCAAACAAGTTATAAGAGCTTCTAAAGCACAGGCAGAAGAGAAATGAGCTCAGTCAGGGAAAAAAAGCGATAAGACATTCTTCAGATACATAAATGAAAAAAGGAAACTAAGGCCTCTTTCACACTTGCGTTGTCCGGATCCGTCGTGTACTCCATTTGCCGGAATTACACGCCGTATCTGGAAAAACCCAAGTGAACTGAAAGCATTTGAAGACGGAACAGTCTTCAAAATGCGTTCAGTTTTACTATGGCAGCCGGGACGCTATTAAAGTCCTGGTTGCCATAGTAGTAGTGGAGAGCGGGGGAGCAGTATACTTACCACCCATGCGCACCCCGGGGCGCTCCAGAATTACGTCAGAGGGCCCCATGCGCATGGATGACGTGTTCAGGCGATCACGTCATCCATGCGCGTGGGGTGCCCTGACGTCACTCTGAAGCGCCCCGGGAGCCGCAAGGACGGTAAGTGTACTGCTCCCCCACTCCCCACTACACTTTACTATGGCAAACAGGACTTTAGCATCCTGGAAGCCATGGTAACCATTCAGAAAAAGCTAAACGTCAGATCCGGTAATGCACCGAAACGACGTTTATCTTAAGGCCGGATTAATGCCTTTCAATGGGCATTAATTCCGGATCCGGCCTTGCGGCAAGTGTTCAGGATTTTTGGCCAGAGCAAAAAGCGCAGCATGCTGCGGTATTTTCTCCGGCCAAAAAACGTTCCGGTCCGGAACTGAAGACATCCTGATGCATCCTGAACGGATTTCTCTCCATTCAGAATGCATGGGGATAATCCTGATCAGGATTCTTCCGGCATAGAGCCCCGATGACGGAACTCTATGCCGGAACAGAAGAACGCAAGTGTGAAAGAACCCTAAAACAAGGAATTACCAAATTAAAAACAAAAGAAGGAAGGTATATGGAAGAAGATAAAGAACTAGCTGACTGCCTCAATGAATACTTCTATTCAGATTATACAAAGGAAAATGAAGGAGAAGGACCTCAGTTAGGAAAGAAGACTAATGAATCTTTTGATGCATGTGTCTTTACAGAGGAAGAGGTTCTAAGTCAACTGTCTAAAATTACTACAAATAAGTCACAGGGGCCTGATGGGACACACCCAAAGCTATTAGAAGAGCTCAATGGTGAACTAGCAAAACCACTAACAGATTTATTTAGCCAATCACTGGTAACAGGAGTCGTCCCAGAAGATTGGAAATTAGCAAATGTTGTGCCCATTCACAAGAAAGGTAGTAGGGAGGAATCGGGCAACTATAGGCCAGTAAGCCTGACATCAATAGTGGGGAAATTAATGGAAACCATACTTAAGGAGAGGATTGTGGAACATCTAAAATCCCATGGATTGAAAGATGAAGAACAGCATGGGTTTACTTCAGGGAGATCATGTCAAACTAATCTTACAGATTTTTTTGATTGGGTGACTAAAATAATAGATGGCGGAGGTGCAGTAGACATCGCTTATCTGGACTTTAGTAAGGCTTTTGATACTGTCCCACATAGAAGGCTTATCAATAAAGTGCAGTCTTTCAGCTTGGACTCCCATATTGTTGAATGGATTAGGCAGTGGCTGAGGGACAGACAACAGAGGGTTGTAGTCAATGGAGTATATTCAGACCATGGTCTTGTTACCAGTGGGGGACCTCAGGGCTCTGTTCTGGGACCCATATTGTTTAATATCTTTATCAGCGACATTGCAGAAGGCCTCGATGGTAAGGTGGGTCTTTTTGCTGATGACACAAAGATTTGTAACAGGGTTGATGTTCCTGGAGGGATACACCGAATGGAAAAGGACTTAAGGAAAACTAGAAGAATGGTCAAAAATCTGGCAACTAAAATGTAATGTTGATAAGTGCAAGATAATGCACCTGGGATGTAAAAACCCAAGAGCAGAATATACAATCAGTGATACAGTCCTAACTTCAGTATCTGAGGAAAGGGATTTAGGAGTCATTATTTCAGAAGACTTAAAGGTAGGCAGACCATGTCATAGAGCAGCAGGAAATGCTAGCAGAATGCTGGGGTGTATAGGGAGAGGCATTACCAGTAGACAGAGGGAGGCGCTCATGCCGCTCTACAGAGCACTAGTGAGAGCTCATCTGGAGTATTGTGCGCAGTACTGGAGACCATATCTCCAGAAGGATACTGATACTTTGGAGAGAGTTCAGAGAAGAGCTACTAAACTGGTCCATGGATTGCAGGATACAACTTACCAGGAAAGATGAAAGGACCTTAATATGTATAGCTTGGAAGAAAGACGAGACAGAGGGGAGATGAGAGAGACGGCTAAATACATAAAGGGAATCAACAAGGGAAAAGAGGAGAGAAGATTTACAAGAAGAAAAACTGCTACAAGAGGACATAGTGTTAAATTAGAGGGGCAAAGGTTCAAAAGTAATATCAGGAAGTATTACTTTACTGAGAGAGTAGTGGATGCATGGAATAGCCTTCCTGCAGAAGTGGTAGCTGCAAATACAGTGAAGGAGTTTAAGCATGCATGGGATAGGCATAAGGCTATCCTTCATATAAGATAGGGCCGGGGCTATCCATAGTATTCAGTATATTGGGCAGACTAGATGGGCCACATGGTTCTTATCTGCCGACACATTCTATATTGCTATAACTTTGTTTTTTCAAATATTCGTGATATTCTAAAACAAGAATATATAACAATATAGAGAATATTCAAGAAAAAAAAACGAATATAGAGCAATTTAGCTAATATAGTGCCATAATCTTCTTTGTCTAATAGTTGTAATTTTTTACTGAAGTTAAGATTGAAAAAAAATTACAACTATAAAATAATAGAAATATAGCACTATATTAGCTAAATTGCTCTATATTCTTAGAAAAAAGGAAATTTAAGCAGGCTTTTTTCTATGATTACATGCCCCTGACTGGGTGAGTCAGTTTAAGCAGCCTGCACCTCTAGCATTTACCTAAGTAGTAGAGCCGTCTTTTTCACTCTAACTGCTCTATATTCTTGTTTTAGAATATTACGAATATTTGAAAAAACAAAGTTATAACAATATAGCGAATATTCGGAAAAAAAAATGAATATAGAGCAATTTAGCTAATATAGTGCTATAGTCTTCTTTGTCTAATAGTTGTAAGTTGAAAAATTCGCAATAAAAAATTGCATTGCGAAAATTCACCATTACGAAAATTAGCATATTACATGATCATTACCGTGCTGATTTTTCGAGTAAAAAAATCATAGAATATAACGAATACTCGAATTTGCGAATATTCAACGAATATTCTACAAAATATTCGCAAACTATTGCGAATTCGAATATGACCCCTGCCGCTCATCACTATAAACTAAGAGGATATGAGTCAGAGTAGTCATAGGTTCAAATCTGTACTAAGTGAAGAAAAAGACTCCTACTTTCCTTCATATGCCCAGGAGAATGGAAGGAAATCTCCAGCTTGTAGTGAAGAAATAAGTTATTATCCTTCCATCCCTGCTCATAAAAACAAAGAGAGGCCTAGTCCAGTGTCAGGAAAAAGGTGTGTGAACTTACCTTCTATCTCTACCGGAAAAGATGAAGAAAGGGACTCACCTAATTCAGAGCTAAGTAAGAAAACAGAACCGGATGATTCTATTCCTAGATGCCATAGCAAAGCTCAGAAGAATGTTACAACCATTGTCCCAGCAAGACCACAGAAAACAGTCCTCGCTAGACTTCCCGTTCCGGAATCTACTGTATTTTCAGGAGACATACTGAAGTTCATAGAGTGGAAGGCAAGTTTTGAAATGATCATTGAGCATCATTGCTTCAGTCCAGTTGACAAGTTATTCTACCTTCAGAGATATGTTGGTGGAGAAGCCAAGGAAGTTCTTGAAGGTAACTTCTATAGAAAAGACGAAGAAGCCTAAAAGCAAGCTTGGAAAAAATTAAATGCAAGATATGGTCATCCTTTCTTAGTACAAAGACCTTTTATAGTGAAATTGAATAACTGGCCTAAATAGGTCCTAAAGAACACTTCAGACTGCAAGAGTATGGTGACTTCCTGCAAGCATGCAGCAATGCCATCTCACATGTACGAGGACTAGAAGTACTGATCGATTATCTTGAAAACCACAGGATGCTAACTAATTTACCTGAAGAAGAAGTGGCTTCTAGATGGAATCACTATGTGACTGAACAGTTAGATCTAGGTAAGGACTTCCCAGGTTTTAAAGAGTTCTCTGAGTTCATCAATAAGGAAGCACGGATAGCATGTAATCCAGTAACAGCATCTTATGTCTTAAAATCCTTAGAAGAAAGGCCTGTGAGAGATATAAGACGCACAAGAGCAACCAGCTTTGTAACAAACACAGCAGCTAAATGTCCAGATACCTACGAGAGCAATTCCAAAGTCACTACTGGGATAAGTAGAAAGACAGAACTGACAAATCATGAGACTACCTTCAAGTGTATGTTCTGTGGAGAGAACCACTCCATAAACAAGTGCCAGCACTTGAAGGAGAAGTCCCCAGATAAAAAGGAAAAATTTGTGTTGGATAACCAACTGTGTTTCAGATTCCTAAAAAAAGGCCATGTTAGTAAGGAGTTACGCCTATGCGCTACTGGATGCCCAGAGTGACGTCACCTTCATTGATCAAGAAATCTGCAAGAAATTACAAGTGGCTACAGAACCAGTGAAGCTCAAACTCACCACAATGACGGGGAGAAACACATTAGTGAACAGTCAAAGGGTCAAAGGACTGAGAGTTAGAGGACTTCATTCAAACTGCACATTAGATCTACCTCCAGCTTATACAAAAGACAATATACCTCTAGATCAAGATTGCATACCTACCTGTGAAACAGCCAATGAATGGGAGCACCTATCTGTCATATCTCATGAAATGTCCCCACTGAAGGGGTTTGGTGTTGGACTGTTGATAGGCTACGATTGTCCTGAAGCTTTGGTACCACGTAAGATAATCACAGGAGGAAAGGGTGAACCCTACGCTGTTCAAACTGATCTAGGATAGGGTGTTGTTGGAGGAAAACAGCAGATCGCAAACTCAAGACAGGTAACAGGATTGTGTCATTGAATATCTGTCCAAGAGTTACCAACTGTAAGTCCAGCAAAAGTAATCAAGATCCTTGAATCCGACTTTGCAGATATAAGTTGTTAAGAAAAGAGTGTATCTCAAGAAGATATAAAGTTTGTACACACTCTAGAAGAAAGTATTCAGCAGAATCAACAAGGTCATCTTGAAGCCCTTACCTTTTAGAGAACGACCTCGTCTGCCAAATAACAGAAATCTTGCCCAAGCAAGATTGAAATGTTTGAAGAAAAAGATGGGAAGAGATCTCAAACTCAAGCAGGATTATTGGAAATTCATAGAAGTCATCCTCGAAGAAGGACATACATAGAAAGTTAATAACAAACCTAAAGAAGGAGAAGTGAGGTACATCCCACATCAAGGTGTTTAGCACTCAAAGAAACCAGATAATATTAGAGTAGTATTTGATTTCTCAGCAAAGTACAATGGTGTTGCATTAAATCAGGCATGCTCAACCTGCGGCCCTCCAGCTGTTGCAAAACTACAACTCCCAACATTCCCGGACAGCCTACAGCCAACAGCCTACTGAAGGGCAAGGTGGGAGTTGTAGTTTTACAACAGCTGGAGGGCCGTAGGTTGAGCATCCCTGCATTAAATGATCATCTACTAAAAGGACCAGATGTTACAAACGCTCTGCCTGGAGTACTCTGTAGATTCAGAAAGTATCCCGTAGCGGTCATGTGTGACGTTGAAAAGATGTTTTACTAGTTTAATGTGAAAAATGAAGATAGAGACTTCCTGAGGTTTCTATGGTGGTAGGATGGAAACACAGATACAGAGCCAGCAGAACACAGAATGAAAGTACACTTGTTTGGAGCAGCATCACCTTCAGGTTGCGCCAATTATGGTATGAAGTACCTGGCCAAACAAAAAGGATTGCCCATCAGCTGCAAATTTTCAGGAGAAAAACTTTTATGTAGATGATGGTCTCATAAGTCTAGAGTCTACAGAATCTGCAATCAAACTAATGAAAGAAAGCCAAGAGTTATGCGCAAGAGGAAACCTGCGCCTTCATAAATTCATCTCAAACAACAGAGAGGTACTGGAATCCATCAGTGACTCTGAACGTGCAGCAACAATGAAGAATGTAGATCTCAATTATGATCATCTTCCAGTTCAGAACGTACTTGGATTAAGATGGAATGTAGAGAACGACAAGTTCTTCTTTGAAGTATCTATTGAAGAGAAAGTTGCAACTAGACGAACCATTCTTTCCGCAGTGGCCTCTATATATGATCCATTGGGATTCTTGGCCCAAGTACTCCTCAGAGCAAAAGAAATACCACAAGAATTATGCAGACAGATGTTGGGATGGAATAAGCCCATACCTAAAAATTTGAGGCCACGGTGGGAGAGTTGGATAAGACACTTGGAAAACTTGAGAGAAGTTTGAATACCCAGATGTTTTGTACCTCATGATTTCGGAAAGTACAAGAAAATAGAACTTTCATCATTTTTCAGATGCCAGTAGTTATGGTTATGGGCATTGCTCCTACATCAGAGTAATAGGAGAAGAAAAGATACACTGTGCCCTGGTTATGAGGAAGGCCAGAGTTGCACCTACCAGTATTCAGACATTACCAAGACTTGAACTGACAGCAGCCATAGTTTCAGCATCAGTAAGCAAGTTTCTGAGAGAAGAATTGGAATTGAAAATAGATGAAGAATATTTTTGGACAGACTCACAAGCTGTCCTAGGATACATAAACAACGAAGCTTGAAGATTCCATATCTTTGTCGCCAACAAAGTTGAGAAAATATGGGAAATAACAAATCCAGAACATTGGCATCACATTAACACAAAGCATAACCCAGCAGATCATGCTTCAAGGGTCCTGAATGTAACAGAATTGAAAAATTCTAATTGGTTCATAGGTCCAGAGTTCCTTTGGGAAAAGGAAATTGCGCCCAGTAAAGGTTACACAGAATTGTCTATGGGTGATCCAGAAGTAAAAGTTGTACAAACATTGATCACTGCTGCCAAGTGTCAAGATGAAATACTTGAAAGACTAGCCAGATGTTCAAAATGGAATACGGTCATAAACGCAGTAGCTCGAATTCAACGTTTGGCAAAGGGAATCAGAAAGAAGGAATCATTGAATGTAGAAGAAAGTCTGAAAGCTGAAGAAACAGTCAAAAGACTCAACAGAGATTCTACAGTGAAGAGTTAAAGAGACTTAGTAAAGAACCTAAAAGGCTTCCACACAACCACCCATTGTACAAGCTTAATCTTGTTCTGCAGGATGGTATACTGAAGGTGGGAGGGAGACTGGAAAATCCATTGTTACCTAGCAGAGTGAAGCATCCAGCAATTCTACCCAAAAACTCTACCTTCACAAGATTGATTATTGATCACTACCACAACAAATCCTTGCATCAAGGAAGAAGCTTTACCCAAAGCTGTTTGAGAGAAGGTGGTTACTGGATTGTAAAAGGAAGCAAAGTTATAGCAAAGTATATAAGTAAATGTGTAGTCTGCAGAAAGGCACGTAGACCTACCGAAGAACAAAGAATGGCAGATTTACCGGCAGATCCCATTCATCACCAAACAAAACCACAAGGAATACATGAGATATTAACTATTTACATGTCTGAGCTCCAGAGCAATTCACCTGGAAATGTTAGAAGATATGTCAACTGACACATTCATCAATGCCTTGAGATGTTTCATAGCCATTAGAGGTACTGTCAGAGAGCTTAGATCTGACCAAGGATCTAATTTTGTAGAAGCAAAGAGTGAATTGAAGAAAGCTCTAAAAGAGATCGATAAAGAAAAAGTTACTGAGTATTTGTTAGAGAAACAGTGTGATTTTCATATGAATGCCCCACATGCAAGCCATACAGGAGGAGTTTGGGTAAGACAAATCAGAACTGTGAGAAATGTGTTAAGTTCAGTGTTGAAAAGGAACGCCGGAAGAATAGATGACGCTTCACTTAGGACCCTATTCTATGAAGTAATGTCTATTGTTAACAGTTGTCCACTTACAGTTGATAGCATCAACGATCCAACAAGTTTGGACCCTTTAACTCCCAACCATCTACTTCACCTTAAATCGGATTACATACAGCCACCGCCTGGCAAGTTCACCAAAGTGGATTTATATGCCAGAAGGAGATGGCGAAGAGTTCAATATCTATCGGAACAGTTTTGGAATAAATGGAGGAAAGAGTACTTAGCCAATCTTATGCTAAGAAGTAAATGGCAAACACCCAGAAGGAATGTCCAAGTTGGTGACATAGTGTAAGTGAAAGAAGAAGATTTACCTAGAAGTCAATGGAAATTGGCCTAAGTTCTAGAAGTTCAAAAGGATGAAGACAAACTAGTAGGAAGAGTGTTGTTACAAATAGGAGACTCAAAACTTAACAAAAAAGGAAAACGTCTCACTACTCCACTCAAGTTGGAACGTCCTATACAGAAGTTAGTTGTTCTACTTGAGAGAGATAAAAGACACTTGGAAGTTGAGAACTTGATGGAAAATTCCTCAAATTCATGTTCAAGTCCTACCACTAAGAACATAGAATTATAGGTAATTTTGGTGGGAGTGTAGCTGGCCAGCTAAGACTTGTCCTAGGTTGCTAGTATAGCGTATATGTGTATGCAGCTAGATCTGCCAATAGCCTTAATACAGTTCCTATGTTTATGTGTTAAAGACAAAAGCAGAGTTGTTTGCTGTGACATCATGTTTTGGTTGCCATATTGCTGTTGTGTTTTGTGTTCACAGAAGCAGAAAAAGATAATATGCCTTTAAGATTCATTTTGTAATGTAAGTTAAGCTCAGTGACACAGCATAAACAACAGAAAGCATAGTGTTAATCTGTTGTTACTGGGCAGAAGTCTAGACCAATTATAGCCAGCTTCTCATATAGCAAGAGTTTTCACCAATCACAACCAGCCTCACACATAGCCTGTCTGGGAATTGCCCCAGCTCCTGCTACTAGAATCATTATTCACCAGAGACAGGAGCTGAAGAGACATTAACTCCACTGAGAGCTGAGTTTTATGGGAATAAGAGGCCAATATAGGTATTTAAAATAAGTTATATAATGTTCATATTGTTAGTATTGTGTTTAGAACTGTATACTGAACTAGATATATATGTGTTTTCTTACAGTTCCACCAATTGCAAACATACAAATTCAATAGCAAGCTTCAAAATGCAAGCTACAATTGCACGCATTCAGATTCCATATTGCAATCCAAATTAGATACAACCAAACCAGATCATACTTAACCAATCTGCAAATAGTTACTGCTAAATGCATACTGCTAATTGCGACCAAATTCAGCAAGTGAACTATTAGTTAGACCTCAGATATACCTCTCAGAGAGATCATAAAGTGCTTAAATAATTTAAAGTGAGAGCACAGATACTGAAGAGAGAAATATATCCGCCAAGATTGAACAGTTGAACCACCATCTTATACATACCGCCATTTTGTGATATCTTTTCAACATGTGTTTTGTACATGCGGAGGCGGCAGTGTTAAATGAAGAAAAGTTGAAGTTAATAAAGAAGTTATTTCAAGCATTTGTTGTGCTCTTTAAACCTACTGTTTCCATAGAACGGCGCTAGAGGAAATACAGAGTAATAGACGGTCTGGTTAGACTAAAAGTCAGAGATATCAAAATTCTTCTAATGCCACAGCGCAAAAGGCACTTCATAGTGCTGCGCCTACCACAAGTGGAGTGTAAGTGCAGAGGGTCCCCCCGGTCAGACCTTCCTGAGGATGGGCAATTGCGCTTGTAGGCAGCGACCAACTCAATAAACAGTAGTCCATTTTTGCATCCCTCTCAGGAGGTCTATAAAATGCTCCCACTGTAGCCCGGTAGCAAGGGTCTAACAATGTGGAGAGCCAGTAGTCATTCCTCTGCCGAATCCTGACAATGTGCCTGCCGCTACACAAACACAACAGTATTCATCTGGCCATTTGCACAAGGGACTCGGAGGGACTCCCTGCCTCCATCTCCACTGCATACTGCCATGGTTTGTTGGGGTCATCTGCATCATCCTCATCTTCGCCCTCCAGCTCCTCTCCTGGGCGTTTATGTCCTCCTCCTTGTCCTCATCCTCCTCCTCAGGGCTCAGGTGGCCGTAAGATATAGGCGCCACATCTTCTGTCCCCTCGCCAATCAGATTTGTCAGCATCCCCTCCAGGAAGTAAAGGAGTGGAATGACCGGGACTGATGTTATGATGTTAGGGGGAGGGGGGTGAACTGGACAATTGCTCAGGGCCCTCATCTCTGAAAGGGCCCCCTGCTCACTTCACAGTCACCACTAGTGTTGAGCGTGAATATTCGAATTAAGAATATTTATCTCAACTTCGAGAATTCTCAAATATTTCGAATATAGTGCTATATATTCACTATATCGAATATTCCGAATTTTTTCCATCTGAACACATGATTCCTCCCTGCTTCTTGGTTGTGGGCCAATGAGTCATTGGCTTACAAGCAACTTAAGCAGGGAGGAATCATGACTTTAGATGGGAAAAATTACGAATATTCTAAAAAACGAATATATAGCACTATATCGAATATATTCGTTTTTTAGAATATTCATCTTTTAAAAAAAAATCTGTACAGTTGTTCCACTTCCCCGATAAGCGTCCAAGTCACCATGGAAACGCCTGAGGGTTAGAATATACCATCGGATCTGAGTTTTCACGATCTCAGTGAGATATATTCAATATAGTGCTATATATTCGTTTTTGACCCACGCCTGTATTGATCGCGTAATATTCGCATATTACGCGATCATTACCTTGCTAATTTTTCGAGTAAAAAAAAAAAAGTTGAATATAACGAATATTCGAATTTGCGGATATTCGAAAAAATATTCGTCAAAATATTTACAAAATATTGCGAATTCGAATATGACCCCTGCCGCTGATTACTAGTCACCACCACACAACTGGGCCATTCAGTTGCTGGCCCAGCCATCATATACAGCAGAGAACCGGCAGGCCGCAGCTGAGCAGGGCACAATGATAGGTAGCGAGTGGAGCGGCGCCAGCTTGCTCAAGTTGTCTGATCAGCCTCAGCATCCTCTCAGAGGAGCCAGTAGAGGTAGAGCAAAGCCACTGCAGGACAGGATCACCTCAGCCCAGCCGTATCAGGCTGGGACTGTACTCCTGGACCACCCACAGCATCACCTACCTGACCAGGCTTGCAACATCAGGTCAGGAGAAGTTGAGGAACAGAAGTGAAGTGAGAAATGCGGAGCAGCAGTGCAGGAGGAACTGAGGGGTAAGAATGTGCACTGTGGCAATGTGGGGCAGGTATCAATTGTTTTTAAATAAATCTATATACACAATGGTCTCGCTGCCCTATAAAGAACATATATATCTAGCTGCCCTATAAAGAACATATATATCTAGCTGCCCTATAAAGAACATATATATCTAGCTGCCCTATGAAGAACATATATATCTAGCTGCCCTATGAAGAACATATATATCTAGCTGCCCTATGAAGAACATATATATCTAGCTGCCCTTAACCTAGGGTGGCCACTGGCTTCAACCCAGAAACCTGGACCTCACCGGCCACGCCCCCAAATTGCTAAGCCAGGCCCAGACGCCCAGGCTTAATCAAGCCACGCACAGCTCAGTTAAGCCACGCCCTCATCACCAGCAAGGTGGCCGGGGGGGGACTTTCAGATGGGGAGGTGAGCTAGGGGCAGCCCGGGGTGCTTCCTTCCCCCCTCAGTCAGCCACAGAGAGCCATGTCTGCGGGCTCAGTACTGACTGGGGCTGAGAGAAGCCTCAGTCAGTTTGTGCCGGCAGCTCATGTTCAGACAGCACAATGCTGCGTCCATCCAGGCCCTGAGTCTGGTCACAGACCGTTAACCCTTTACATACCGTGGTCAATTGTGAGCATAGCATCTAAGCAGCCAAATACTGGGAGTGCTACACTCCGGTGACCAAATGGCTCTCCATGATCCAATCACAGGAGCTGTTAGGTTGCTATGGCAACCTCATCCTTCTGAGGGCTGGGAGGCATGTCATAGCGATGTTCCTATAACGCCCTGTCTCTGGCAGGGCTCCATAGGAACATGGGGGGTCATTACTAACCAGAGATACGCCTATATTAGGTGTATTTCTGGCGCAGATTGCAGCGCAAAGGTCCTTCGCTTCGCAATCTGCGACTTCTCCCCACTTACGCTAGTTTTAAAAAAGTAGGCATCGTGGGGAAGGGGTCGGCAGGCCCCTCTCATTTATCATTTTCTACTCCTGGTTTAGGCGTAGAAAATGGTCTAAATGTAATACAGCATGGAAGCTCGGAAGCTTCTCACATTTACAAGTGGCAGTGGATTTGCCGAAATTATGTAGAGGCCAGCGCCTCTTCATAACTCCAGCAGATCCACCGCCAGCTATAGGGGTTATTAAGTCCGGCGGCTAAAACGCTGACATTAATAAATGACCCCCATAGTGAATCTCCCATAGGCTACAATGGTAAATCATTGCAGTCTATGGGAGAAACTGACAATTACATGATCAAAACCCCTAGGGCAGGGGTACTCAAGTACTTTTTGTAAAGGTCCACATACCCGAGTCTGCCGAAGGATGGAGGTCCGAGCTGCAAAACTAAAAAATATATAAGGAGGGACAACACCATTGGCGTGTAGCGCTGCATTATTATTTTTGTTTTACAATAATCCACACCTCCAAGCCCACCTAATCTCCTTTCTCCCAACCAAACAGTAAGAATGTCCTTTCAGTGCCCCTAGCAATAATGATGCCCCTTTAATGCCCCTTAGACAGTATGATATCCCTTTAGTGCTCCACAGAGTGTGATACCCCTAAGTGCACCCTCACAGAAGTGTGATCCCTTGGTGCCCCTGACACATTGCGATGCCTCCCTAGTTCCTCCCCACAGAGTATGAATACCCTAAGTGCCCCCTGTAACGGCTACCCAGGGGATGAGAGGGTATCAGCGTTGGGGACGTCCTCTTTCCTGGCAAGCTGCTGGGTACAAGTACGGCTGGTATAATCCCATCCACGAGTTCCAGAGGTAGAGTCAGGTTCAGCGGTAAAAAGAGCGGCGTAACGATCCCATAGATTTCCCTTTTCAAGAACGAGACGAGGCTCCGTTTAAAGGGTCAAGCAGAACTGACTGTACTTCAAGAAAACATAGTACTGCCCACAGAGTTTTGAAATACAACCAATCAGTATATTACAACACATACACAGCAACCAATCGCTCACGCCCTTAGGGGACCAGAGGAGAGACTGCGACACAGGACAGATACAACACATCCCCACAATGCATCATGGTTTCCTCCTCTCTGCCCTAGAGACAACCGCAATTATGGCAGGAGAGAAAAAAAGGGAGAGGCGCTCATAGGGTAGTAAGCGTTGATATGCGGATAAAAGTGATGGATTGAGTGTGCTCACCTTAGGGTGTTGTGCAGGTGTAAGCGCACAACAGGTTTTGACACACAATAGGTCGGGAGGGTGAGGTAGGTCCGTGCTGCCGGTACCCGTTCAATCCCTTTGGATGGAGTTGCCAGAAACTCCTTGGGATTGTTGAGGGTGAGAAGGTGATGTGTTTCCGAAAACACACGATAGGGTACCTCTTTTGGCGCACAGGGACGACCACAGTTTCAAGTTTTTTTTTGGGTATAAATAATATTTATTGTTCAGTTGACAACGCGTTTCAGAGTTTATAACTCCTTTATCAAGTCTTAGGGGCGCCAACAGCGAGGGGCAACAGGCAGAAGATGGCCGGATGGCTGGGGACTCCTGCTGTGTTGGCTGATGCTGCATCTGGCGTCGCCAGATGCAGCATCAGCCAACACAGCAGGAGTCCCCAGCCATCCGGCCATCTTCTGCCTGTTGCCCCTCGCTGTTGGCGCCCCTAAGACTTGATAAAGGAGTTATAAACTCCGAAACGCGTTGTCAACTGAACAATAAATATTATTTATACCCAAAAAAAACTTGAAACTGTGGTCGTCCCTGTGCGCCAAAAGAGGTACCCTATCGTGTGTTTTCGGAAACACATCACCTTCTCACCCTAGAGACAACCGAGAAGTAATCCAATTATCTCTCAGGACAAAGGGAGATCGCCAATACACATGTGGAGACAACAGGACAGACATCACCATTTAAACACACAATAGAACAATGGGACAATAGAAACACACCCAGCATATTCCAACTGCGTTCGGTCATATTAATAGTCCAGATCCGCGGCATAGTTCTGTTACACCCCCTTATAGTAGTAATGCCCTCCCTTTGCCCCTTTCACAGTAGTAATACCTTATCTGTGCCCCTTCACAGTTGTAATGCCCTCTTTGTTCCCCATTCATAGTAATAATCCCCTTAGTGCCTCCTTCACAGTAATAATGCCCTTAATAATAGTAATGCCCATTGTACTCCCTTCAAAGTAGTAATGCCCACTGTGCCCCCTTCACAGTAATAATGCCCTCTGTGTCCCCTCTATAGTAGAAATCCCCATTGTGCCCCCTTAATAGTAGTAATACCCATTGTGCCCCCTTCACAGTAATAATGCCCATTGTGCCCCTTCACAGTAATAATGCCCTTTGCGCTCCCTCCATAGTAGAAATCCCCATTGTGCCCCCTTAATAGCAGTAATGCCCTCAGTCCTGGCAATGCCCATTGTAACCCCTTCAAAGTAATAATGCCCTGTAACGGACCGTTTCAGCAGACAAGGGGTTAAAATCAGTTTAGGCGATATGCCCCTTTCTGAGAGACAGGCACAGCTACTGCAGAACACCAAACTCCCGAACTGGATACAAAATAGCACTCCAAACTGGAACCTCGCGAATAGCTGCTAGCAGACAAACAGGAAAAGCATACAATCAGCTTACACTCCTGGCAATCAGTCTCTAACAGCATACAGGGAATCCCCCCTAATAACGAGACAAGGCTCCGTGTTGAGGGTCAAGCAGTGGTCTGACTGTACTTCAAGTACAGCCTCTTTTATTCATAAAAAACAAACATAGTACTGCCCACAGGGTTTTGAAATCCAACCAATCAATATATTACAACACATCCCCACAATGCATCATGGTTTCCTCCTCTCTGCCCTTGCAACACCCGAGGAGCAATCCAATTATCTTTCAGGACAAAGGGAAATCGCCAATACACATGTGGAGACAACAGGACAGACATCACCACCCAAACACACAATGTCACACCCCCACAGCAAACACAGACATTTAACATATCCCCAGATAGCTCAAGTCTGAGTGCATATTATTAGGTGAATGGCACTCAGAATACACGAATACAATAATATTAGCTATCTGGGTACCCTCACATAACATACAATTTAACCGAACGCATAATAACATAAATACAATTTCAAAGACAGATTTAAGCTGTGCGGCCGGTCTGTCTTCTCCTTTAAAGTTAGTATGGGCCATAATCCTGAGGCAAGAGGCTGGTAGCCAGGCCCCTCCAAAACCCAGTGGCGAGGTTGGTTTCGCCACACATCTCCCCCTCCCAGGGAAGACTAACCAGATACCTCACCTCACGGTTAGTACCTGAGTTAGTCTGGCAGTCCAACCACAACCCAATACTGGACCTGTTGAATCTTGGGGCCTGGCTCTGTTCTGTATGTCCCCAGCTGTTGAGTGTGCATCTGCTACTCCTTGCTTTGTGCTTCTCCAGCTTGGAGCTGTAGGTACTTGGTGGGCAGAGGCCGACTGCGCTCTGCCCTGATGCCAGCCTCTTCTGCTGGGAAGGGATCAATGGGTATTGCAGGCTCATCCCCTTCCCCCAGAACTCGGTTGGGAAGTAGCTGGGAAGGGGAGGGCTCGCTTACCTCCTCCTCCTGGTATCCCTGCGGAGATGGCTGGAGATCTGGTTGTTTGAGGGGGAGACCGACTGTCTCCTCTTTGGCTAAACAGCCCTGTTGCTGGGGGACAGGACCGACTGTCCCTACCCCCTGTGCTGTAAGTGCAGAGACCACGGTCCCATCTGCACGGTTGTGGGGCTTACTGTCTCCCCCTGGTAAGTTAAGCTGCTGCTGGGGAATGGAGACTAGGCTCCCAGTTCCCAACAAATCACACGGCCGTTGGGGAATGGAGACTGGGCTCCCAATTCCCTGTAAATCACACAGCCGCTGGGGAATGGAGACTGGGCTCCCAATTCCCTGTAAATTACGGATCCGCCGCTGGGGAGAGGTGGTAGCAAGCTCCTCTTCCATACATACTTCCATACTCTGTGGAGGGAGACCGACTGTCTCTGCTCCCAATACAGTGTCCTGCTGCTGGGGAAAGGAGACTGGGCTCTCTATTCCCTGCTGGACACTCTGCCGCTGGGGAATGGAGACTGGGCTCCCAATTCCCGGCACATCACTCGGCCGCTGGGGAATGGAGACTGGGCTCCCAATTCCCAAAAAATCATGCTGCTGCTGGGGGGCAGGAACAACTACCTCTGCCCCCTGTAACTCAGTCTGCCGCTGGGGAGGGAGGACTCTGCTCTCCTCTCCCTGCATTTCACACTGCCGCTGGGGAATGGAGACTGGGCTCCCAATTCCCTGCAGGACCGGTGGAGAGACCTCGGTCCCATCTCTACCGGCCACCTGGGGTCCTTCCCAGTAACGCTCTACAATATCCTCCCAGCTAAATGGGTCTGGATCTGGGTCTGTCACCTTACTGTCCTGCTGAGCCTTCCCAATGGAGTGGAAGAGATCTCGGTAGTCCTGCTCCAGTTCCCACTCCAGGGTTGCTAGGTGAGCCAGGTCTTGCTCTACCTCATGGGGGTCATCCCAATCTTGCCTAGCCTCCCTCTCATAGAAAATGTCCTAAAGTCTGGACTGTGCAGGGCTCCCGAAATCAGGCTCTGCAAAGGACTCCCGTAACAAGCCAGGAACATCAAACTCCTCTCCCTCTGGCTTGTCATGCTCAGCTGTCCAGGGTATATACTGTGCCATATACCACCAGAGCGCCTGGTAGGCATCCTCCAGCCATAGCTCCTGCCATACCCGGTGCTCTAGTTCCTTCACCCATTCCTCCAGGGGCTGCTCTCCCAGGAAGGGCATCCGCAGGGCCACTTGCTTCTGCAATCGCTGCTCTTCACTGGGGAGACTCTCGCCTCGCTGGTATTGTACATTATCCAGGGCCTGGTACCAGATGCCTTTCCTTAATGCATCCCGGCCATCCAGGTCCTCCTACTCGTATAACACTGCTGGTTCCATCCTGCAGCTGTCTTGGTCGCTGTACTGGGACATGCGTTGCCCTTAAATTGTAGAATCCACAGAAATGGTGTCTCCTGTAGCTGTCCTTCTGGCTGTAGGAACGATCCCGCCGCTTGCCACCAATGTAACGGACCGTTTCAGCAGACAAGGGGTTAAAATCTGTTTAGGCGATATGCCCCTTTCTGAGAGACAGGCACAGCTACTGCAGAACACCAAACTCCCGAACTGGATACAAAATAGCACTCCAAACTGGAACCTCGCGAATAGCTGCTAGCAGACGAACAGGAAAAGCATACAATCAGCTTACACTCCTGGCAATCAGTCTCTAACAGCATACAGGGAATCCCCCCCAATAACGAGACAAGGCTCCGTGTTGAGGGTCAAGCAGTGGTCTGACTGTACTTCAAGTACAGCCTCTTTTATTCATAAAAAACAAACATAGTACTGCCCACAGGGTTTTGAAATCCAACCAATCAATATATTACAACACATCCCCACAATGCATCATGGTTTCCTTCTCTCTGCCCTGGCGACACCCGAGGAGCAATCCAATTATCTTTCAGGACAAAGGGAAATCGCCAATACACATGTGGAGACAACAGGATAGACATCACCACCCAAACACACAATGTCACACCCCCACAGCAAACACAGACATTTAAAATATCCCCAGATAGCTCAAGTCTGAGTGCATATCATTAGGTGAATGGCACTCAGAATACACGAATACAATAATATTAGCTATCTGGGTACCCTCACATAACATACAATTTAACCGAACGCATAATAACATAAATACAATTCCAAAGACAGATTTAAGCTGTGCGGCCGGTCTGTCTTCTCCTTTAAAGTTAGTATGGGCCATAATCCTGAGGCAAGAGGCTGGTAGCCAGGCCCCTCCAAAACCCAGTGGCGAGGTTGGTTTCGCCACATGCCCATTGTGCCCCCTTAATTGTATTAATGCCCACTGTGCCCCCTACACAGTAATAATGCCTATTGTGCCCCCCCATAGTAGAAATCCCCATTGTGCCCCCTTAATAGTAGTAATTCCCTCTGTGATAGTAATTCCCATTGTGCCCCCTTCACAGTAATAATGCCCTCTGTGCCCCCTCCATAGTATTAATGCCCTCTGTGCACTGTGCCCCCTCCATAGTAGAAATGCCCATTGTGCCCCTCCAGAGTAGAAATGCCCATTGTGCCCCCTCCAGAGTAGAAATGCCCATTGTGCCCCCTCCAGAGTAGAAATGCCTATTGTGCCCCCTCCAGAATAGAAATGCCCATTTTGACCCCTCTGTTTAAAAAAAAATAACACAGTACCTACTCCCCTTGTCCCGTTCCTTAAGCTCACAGTCCTCTCTCCCCTGCAGACACAGGTCGCTCTGAAGCATCGTGTGGGCGGAGCTTATGCAGATTTCCGGACTGCAGGCTCCATCCACACAAGTCACCCACGTAATCTGTGCCTGCAGGATGAATGGGGGAGAAGGAAGAAGTCTTGAAGGAGGGGAGGAGCGCTGGGAGTAGAGCGGTGAGTGACAGGACCGTAGATCCCTGCGCTCCATCAATGAGCGCTCCCATCTGTATTGATGAAAGCGCTCATTGCTTCTGGACTGTGGCACCCCTTGAGAGCTTGCACCTAGGTGCATGCAGGGGTCCGGACAGCTGACAACCACAGTCCGCCAGTTGAGCACCCCTGCCCTAGTGGATTAAAAATAAATGTAAAAAAAAAAGTTTTGTTAAAATACAATATAAAATACAACGATACAATAAGAAAAATAGTATCACACGTCCCATAATGCATGAACTATTAATATATAAAATTATCTATCCTGTATCGTGAACGGCATAATGAAAAAAAAACTAAATTTGCAGTTTTTTGGTCACTGCACAAAGAATTAGCCCTAAGGTCCCTTTCACACAAACAATAGGGATTGTGTCCAGATCAGGAAAAAAACTGATGGTTTTGCAGCAAGTTCAGTCAGTTTTGTCTGCAATTGCTTCCAGTGGTCCAGTTTTTTTTCATGGATGCTATCAGTTCTGATGCGTTTTTCATGTGCGTGAAAAAAATAAAAGAAGAATAACAATCTACATCTCCTAGCAACCATCATATATTTTTCTGAATTGACTGAATATGATAGATGGTGCAATACTTCAAAATATGGGGCCATACTTTTACTTTTGCCCAGCGCCAAATTTTGTCTAAAACCGGCCCTGGGAATGAAATCATTCATCCTGTAGTTGTTCTGACTGACAAATAAAGTGTCCCCCTGAAAGGGCCTGAGCAAACGGCAGGTGTCAATCATGAGCTGCCACTGGCTGACATCGAAGTTACACAGGGGAGTACTCCTGTCCGCTTGGATCATCAAGAAATCATTGATGGCCTTTCTCTGTTCGTATAGTCGGTCCAACATATGGAGGGTGGAATTCCAATGGGTGGAAACGTTGCATATCAGCCTATGTTGGGAGACGCGGTTCTGCCGCTGCAGCTCAAGGAGGGTGTGCTTTGCGGTGTACGAGTGGCTGAAGTGCACGGAAAGTTTCCTGCCCATTTTTAGGATGTCCGTCTGCAGCATTAAGAAATTGTTGGTTGCCTTCCTCAGCTCGTACAGGCGGTCTAACATGGACCGTAGAGTTCCAATGGGTGAAACGTTGCATATCAGGTGATGTTGGGGAAGAGCATTTTATTTTTGCAGCTCAAGGAGGACGTGTTTTGCACAGTGAGAGTGGCTGAAGTGCATGCACAGTGTCCTGGACATCTTTAACAGCTCTTGCAGTTCAGTGGAGGACTTCAGGAACCAGTTAATAATGAGACTGAAGACATACCTGCCAACCATCTCGGGGACAGTTCCAGATTTTAGTGGCTGTCCCGCGGTCCTGGTACGGGGGAGGTATGTCCCGCTTTCTGGCAGCTGTCTTCCATAGGACACAGAGACAGCTGCCTGTAATGATGAAGCAAGAGCCACCCATAAGCTCTCTTGTGCACACTGCAGGTCTGGGCAAGGGGCAGAGCCGGTTGGCAGCTCCATGTATCATCTTGCTGCTACTGCTGCTGGGGAACGAGGTGAGTATGTGGAGTTTTTTTAAATAAACTGCCTATGAAGGGGAGACAATCCTGGGCATATTAATGTGATTGGGCACAACTGGGCATATTACTGTGAGGGGGCACAACTGGGCATATTACTGTGAGGGGGCACATATCTGGTATTGGAATAAAGGGAAAATAATTCTGGGGGCATTTAGGGGACTGGGTGGGATTAGGTGTTTAGTTATGTTTTGGCAAAGTTAGATATGTAGCATAGTGCGAAAAATAGTATCCCTCTTCCTTCTTTTCAAATGTTGGGAGGTACGTGAAGCTGTCCGCCATGCAGAGCGCATGGGTGAACCCTCCCTGATGCGGCACAGACAAAATGTTCTTCCTGTTATCAGTTACCAGAGTTCCTATCTCCAGTTGGCAAGGAGACAGCCAGTGCTTGATCTCTTTATTGATGACACTTAGCAGTTCCTCCCTAGAGTGGCTCTGTTCACCAAGGCTGACCAGGTGCAGAACCGCGTGATGACATCTAGCTTTGTATAGGTGATATACTGGAGGACAAGGTGGAGGATAAGGAGACAGAGGACATTGGCACAGAAATCCCACAATTACAATGCAGAGACGGCAGTGCCATCACCTGTGTGGCAGGCGCAGCACTATAAAGTGCCTTTTGCGCTGTGGCATTAGAAGAATTTTGATATCTCTGACTTTTAGTCTAAGCAGACTGTCTGTTACTCTGTAATTCCTCTAGCACCGTTCTATGGAAACAGTAGGTTTAAAGAGCACACAAAATGCTTGAAATAACTTCTTTATTAACTTCAACTTTTCTTCATATATAACACTGCCGCCTCCGCAGCAGATAGTCCATGTACATAACATGTGTTGAAAAGATATCACAAACTGGCGGTATACATAAGATGGTGGTGCAACTGCTCAATCTTGTCATTCAACATAACATGGTGGCTATATTTCTCTCTTCAGTATCTGTACTCTCACTTTAAATTATTTAAGCACTTTATGATCTCTCTGAGAGGTATATCTGTGGTCTAACTAGTAGTTCTGCTTGCTCAACTTGGTTTGCTGTATGCAATTGCTTATGATCTGGTATGAGCAGTTCGCAGATTGTATGCAATTTGTATGGAATCTAGTTTGTATGCTTGCAATTAGTATTTGGTGGAATTGTAAGTAAACACACATATAACTGGTTCAGTATACAGTTCTAATCACAATACTAACAATATGAATATTATATAACTGTTCTAAATACCTATCGTGGCCTCTTGTTCCCATAAAACTGGACTCTGACTAGAACTGTGTGTCTGTTCAGCTCCTCTCTCTGGTGAGTAATGATTCTAGCAGCTCCTGCTAGGGGAATTTCCCAGACAGGCTGTGTGTGAGGCTGGCTGTGATTGGTGAAAACTCTTGCTGTGTGAGAAGCTGGCTGTGATTGGTCTAGACTTCTGGCCAGTAACAACAGATTAACACTATGCATTCTGTTGTTTCTGCTGTGTCACTGAGCTTACCTTACATTACAAAATGAATCTTAAAGGCATATTATCTTTTACTGCTACTGTGAACACAAAATATAACAGTTATATGACATCCAAAACATGATGTCACAGTAAATAACTCTGCTTTTGTCTAAACATAGGAACTGTATTAAGGTTATTGGCAGGTCTAGCTGTATACACATGTACGCTATACTGGCAACCTAGGACAGGTCTTAGCTGGCCAGCTACACCCCAGGATCGGTGACCTGTGTAGAAGTTGAGTAGAACATTGGACTTTCCTGAAGAGGATGAGTTAGGGGCTAATTTCTACAGTGACATTCTCTTATTTTACCAGGAAGACCCTTAAAGGAGTATTAACCACTAGTGATAAGCGGCAGGGGCAATATTCACATTTGCGATATTTTGTAAATATTTTGTAGAATATTTGTCATATATTCGCAAATTCTAGATTATTTTCTTGATTGCGAAAATTGGCAATGTAATATTCGCGTATTGTGTGCGCAATACAGCCCTGGGTCACTGTTGCTACATTTTCTAAGCTGCTAGAAGTTTCCTGAGCCCGGAGACAATGGTCGGCAGAACATTACAATAGATTTATATGCAGATAGAGTGCTCCAATATATTCACAATGGCGCTAATCGTCAATTAATGATGTCATACAATTTAACCGAACGCATAATAACATAAATACAATTCCAAAGACAGATTTACGCTGTGCGGCCGGTCTGTCTTCTCCTTTAAAGTTAGTATGGGCCATAATCCTGAGGTAAGAGGCTGGTAGCCAGGCCCCTCCAAAACCCAGTGGCGAGGTTGGTTTCGCCACATGCCCATTGTGCCCCCTTAATTGTATTAATGCCCACTGTTCCCCCTACACAGTAATAATGCCTATTGTGCCCCCCCATAGTAGAAATCCCCATTGTGCCCCCTTAATAGTAGTAATTCCCTCTGTGATAGTAATTCCCATTGTGCCCCCTTCACAGTAATAATGCCCTCTGTGCCCCCTCCATAGTATTAATGCCCTCTGTGCACTGTGCCCCCTCCATAGTAGAAATGCCCATTGTGCCCCTCCAGAGTAGAAATGCCCATTGTGCCCCCTCCAGAGTAGAAATGCCCATTGTGCCCCCTCCAGAGTAGAAATGCCTATTGTGCCCCCTCCAGAATAGAAATGCCCATTTTGACCCCTCTGTTTAAAAAAAAAGAACACAGTACCTACTCCCCTTGTCCCGTTCCTTAAGCTCACAGTCCTCTCTCCCCTGCAGACACAGGTCGCTCTGAAGCATCGTGTGGGCGGAGCTTATGCAGATTTCCGGACTGCAGGCTCCATCCACACAAGTCACCCACGTAATCTGTGCCTGCAGGATGAATGGGGGAATGTGCCTGTAATGATGAAGCAAGAGCCACCCATAAGCTCTCTTGTGCACACTGCAGGTCTGGGCAAGGGGCAGAGCCGGTTGGCAGCTCCATGTATCATCTTGCTGCTGCTGCTGGGGAACGAGGTGAGTATGTGGAGTTTTTTTTAAATAAACTGCCTATGAAGGGGAGACAATCCTGGGCATATTAATGTGATTGGGCACAACTGGGCATATTACTGTGAGGGGGCACAACTGGGCATATTACTGTGAGGGGGCACATATCTGGTATTGGAATAAAGGGAAAATAATTCTGGGGGCATTTAGGGGACTGGGTGGGATTAGGTGTTTAGTTATGTTTTGGCAAAGTTAGATATGTAGCATAGTGCGAAAAATAGTATCCCTCTTCTTTCTTTTCAAATGTTGGGAGGTACGTGAAGCTGTCCGCCATGCAGAGCGCATGGGTGAACCCTCCCTGATGCGGCACAGACAAAATGTTCTTCCTGTTATCAGTTACCAGAGTTCCTATCTCCAGTTGGCAAGGAGACAGCCAGTGCTTGATCTCTTTATTGATGACACTTAGCAGTTCCTCCCTAGAGTGGCTCTGTTCACCAAGGCTGACCAGGTGCAGAACCGCGTGATGACATCTAGCTTTGTATAGGTGATATACTGGAGGACAAGGTGGAGGATAAGGAGACAGAGGACATTGGCACAGAAATCCCACAATTACAATGCAGAGACGGCAGTGCCATCACCTGTGTGGCAGGCGCAGCACTATAAAGTGCCTTTTGCGCTGTGGCATTAGAAGAATTTTGATATCTCTGACTTTTAGTCTAACCAGACTGTCTGTTACTCTGTAATTCCTCTAGCGCCGTTCTATGGAAACAGTAGGTTTAAAGAGCACACAAAATGCTTGAAATAACTTCTTTATTAACTTCAACTTTTCTTCATATATAACACTGCCGCCTCCGCAGAAGATAGTCCATGTACATAACATGTGTTGAAAAGATATCACAAACTGGCGGTATACATAAGATGGTGGTGCAACTGCTCAATCTTGTCATTCAACATAACATGGTGGCTATATTTCTCTCTTCAGTATCTGTACTCTCACTTTAAATTATTTAAGCACTTTATGATCTCTCTGAGAGGTATATCTGAGGTCTAACTAGTAGTTCTGCTTGCTCAACTTGGTTTGCTGTATGCAATTGCTTATGATCTGGTATGAGCAGTTCGCAGATTGTATGCAATTTGTATGGAATCTAGTTTGTATGCTTGCAATTAGTATTTGGTGGAATTGTAAGTAAACACACATATAACTGGTTCAGTATACAGTTCTAATCACAATACTAACAATATGAATATTATATAACTGTTCTAAATACCTATCTTGGCCTCTTGTTCCCATAAAACTGGACTCTGACTAGAACTGTGTGTCTGTTCAGCTCCTCTCTCTGGTGAGTAATGATTCTAGCAGCTCCTGCTAGGGGAATTTCCCAGACAGGCTATGTGTGAGGCTGGCTGTGATTGGTGAAAACTCTTGCTGTGTGAGAAGCTGGCTGTGATTGGTCTAGACTTCTGGCCAGTAACAACAGATTAACACTATGCATTCTGTTGTTTCTGCTGTGTCACTGAGCTTACCTTACATTACAAAATGAATCTTAAAGGCATATTATCTTTTTCTGCTACTGTGAACACAAAATATAACAGTTATATGACATCCAAAACATGATGTCACAGTAAATAACTCTGCTTTTGTCTAAACATAGGAACTGTATTAAGGTTATTGGCAGGTCTAGCTGTATACACATGTACGCTATACTGGCAACCTAGGACAGGTCTTAGCTGGCCAGCTACACCCCAGGATCGGTGACCTGTGTAGAAGTTGAGTAGAACATTGGACTTTCCTGAAGATGATGAGTTAGGGGCTAATTTCTACAGTGACATTCTCTTATTTTACCAGGAAGACCCTTAAAGGAGTATTAACCACTAGTGATAAGCGGCAGGGGCAATATTCACATTTGCGATATTTTGTAAATATTTTGTAGAATATTTGTCATATATTCGCAAATTCTAGATTTTTTTCTTGATTGCGAAAATTGGCAATGTAATATTCGCGTATTGTGCGCGCAATAAAGACGTGGGTCACTGTTGCTACATTTTCCAAGCTGCTAGAAGTTTCCTGAGCCCGGAGACAATGGTCGGCAGAACATTACAATAGATTTATATGCAGATAGAGCGCTCCAATATATTCACAATGGCGCTAATCGTCAATTAATGATGTCATATTTTTGCTCAATACGTGCAACTTCACATTTTATCAGGTCTGACTTCATATTACTGATTGGTGCACTAAGTATTGTTGTGACATCACAGCGCTATGTCTGTAGCTGTATGTATGGACAGCAGAACCTATCAGCTCCACTAGAGATCAATCTAACCTGCACTGACTATCTCCCACTATCTGTATTATATAAGCCAACTAACTATCTAATGTAATGGGTTTGACACACCAAAGCACAGAGCGCGGCAATGACACTGCTGCTTCTCATAAATGCAAAAAAAAATGCAGAAAATGGCTTATATAGTAAGGGGGAGGGGCAGCTTTCCTATTGGTTGCTAGGGATGTTGCTAAGCTCAGACAAAGAAATTGCAGCCTTCTCATTGGCCCACAAGCAAAAAGCAGGGAGGGATCATGTGTTCAAGTAAAAAAAAAAAATCTAGAATATTCCCGAATACAAATATATAGCACTATATTCAAAATATTCACAAATTCTCATAGTGGCGATATTCACGATTAAAATCTGCAATTTGAATATTTGCGCCCAACACTATTGACCGCACAGGAGACACTCTGCTAGCGCTGACCTGGTCGATGGTCGTTTCCATGAAATCCTCCTCTGCTAATATCATGTGCAGATGTTTGAATGTGATGCCGGGAGACGGGCAGATGACGTGGAGATGTAAAGAGCTTTCAAAGAATGTTTAATTTATCGAGCTCTAATAAATTTCTGTTTGAAAGCTTCTGTAAATAATTCAGGGAAATATTAGGAGCCTCGTGACATAAATGACATTATATATTTCCTCAAAATGAATGCAAAACTAGCCCTGAAAGGTCAGAACTTCAAAAAACACTCAGGAGTCATTGGAACAGTTCTCAGAACACAAATAGATAAAAGGTGAATTCTGGGAAATCTTTCCTGCGCATTTCACTCCTCGTCAATTCACCTGTAATGAATCATGAACGTCACAAAGCTCAGATACAAGAGGAAATATGGGGGGTCAGAATCTCAGAAGTCCTGGGACTGGCCCACACACCACCAGTATCTTTCCATCTCCTGACACAAGACTAGTGGATCCAGTCAGCGACCTGAGGACCCAGCCATCCACTGGTGTTGCTGGAATCACTCCATTTAGGCACAGAGGTCTTTACTGGTACAGTATAACAACACCCCTGGTAGTCAAGTGGTATCAATAATATTTCTGGTGGTTCAAAGAATGTATTATTATTACTCACTTTTATAGCGCTGACATACTCACTGTCCCCAATGGAGCTCCCAATCTAAGTTCTAAATCAGTATGCTTTTGGAGTCTCCATAAAAATAAGATTCCCAGTTGTCAGGAATCTTACGTAAATCCAGAGACTCATAAAATCCCTGGGGTTTCAGAGGCTTTTATAAAATTCTTAGTCCATCAGATTATAATTATTATTTTTTTGATAAAATATCTGGTGGTTCATAAACTTCAATAGGATCTCTGGTGGTCCCAAAGTGACTCCATAAGGTCCTGGTAGGTTGTCACAGTTATCTGGAGCCATACTGACTGCAATGCATCCCACAGCTTCTTTGCATCCAAAGAGTGAACCCGACCTTCGAGGTGGTCCTACAGATGCTTGAGGGGGCATGGAGGAGGATTTGTAGAGCAAACATGACACTTGAGGTGGTCCCACAGATGCTGGAGGGGGTGTGGGGGAGGATTCATAGAGTGAACACCACGATCGAGGTGGTCCCACAGTTGCTGGAGCGGGCGTTAGGGGATCCATAGAACGTATATGACCATTAAGGTGGTCCCACAGCTGCTGGAGCGGGCGTGGGGTAGGGATCCATAGAGCAAACATGGTCATTGAAGTGATCCATCAGATGCTCAATTGGGTTCAGGTATGGAAAATTAGGGGGCAAGAGTAGTACTTGGAAGTCTTGGTCATGCTCATGTCGCATTGTCTTGCTGGAAGATCCCATACGTCCAGGGAAGACAATCAGCATGTATGGGTGTACGTGATCTGCAAGGATGGATCCACACCCAGATCGGCTGAGAGTGCCTTCTACACGGATGACAGGGCCCAGAAAATTCCAGGAAAACCTTCCCCAGACCATGCTGCTGCCACCACCAGCTTGTGTTCTACCAGAAATGGTTGCAGGGTGCTTGTTCTCTGATGTTTCTCGCCTGACAACGTCCATCAGTTCCATGAACCAGAAAAATGTGACTCATCGATGAAGTCAACCCTTTTCTAATCAGCAGAGGTCCAATCCCGATAGTGCCACCAAAACTGAAGCCTTTTCTGCCTTTTCAGAGGTGCAGTGACCATGCGTCTTTGGGCGATTTCCAGGTAGGGACTGGTTCCTTGCAGGTTCTGAGGGTATAGTGCAGGATGATTGGGAATACTGGTTCATCAGTTGGCGGATCAGAGCCTGCTGCGACTGTAGCTGACGTTTTGGTGTCGGCAGGTGTGGCATCAAGGAATAGTGGGAAGGCTGCGATGAAAGAGGATGTTCGGTTGGCCAACGCAGTGAGTGGTGAGGTGTATCTGTACTTTGAGGGGCCCCTAGGGGCCCACTTAAAACCTAAGGCTAGGGAGATCTGGAAGGACGAATATGTGCAGATTTTTTTCAGACGAGGAGGGTTAAGACGACGCCAGCAGCTCACTGGACTCTGGGGAGACCTTGTTTACTGAGGACAATGGAGCACTTACCAGGTCATTTTTTAAAGCCACTCTTTCCCAAGCCCTTGCCCCCTTAATTAGAGAAATCAAAGATCTCCGGCTGGACATGAGGACACTGGGTCACAGGGTTGAAACCCTGGAAACTAACCAGGGCCTAGCCACCGCCTACAGTACTATGGTAGTCCACGACATGGGAGCCCAGATCACCTCCCTGAATAAGGCCTATCTCCTTATTGAAACTCAGGAGAATCGGAGCTGGCCTAAAAATATACGGCTACAAGGCATACCTGAAACCGTACCATCTTCAGACCTGGAATCCACAGCTATGGCGTTCTTCTCAGATTTACTGGGGGAGGACAGAGCCCAAAGTGTCACCATGGAACAGATTCACAGATTTCTTCGCCCCCCACCTCAGCATGGGGATCCTCCAAGAGATGTCATCTGTGGCCTACTTAGCTTTAGAGATACCGCCACCCTTCTCCAATCTGCAAGGGAAAAGAAAGACCTCTCACTCGATGGTGCGCCCATACTCCTTTTTCAAGATCTGGCGCCATCTACTCTGATCAAGCAGAGAACACTCAAACCTCTCACGACTACCTTCGCAGTCTGAAAGTGCTATACAAGTGGCTGTTACCATTTGGGATAACCTTCAGTAAAGATGCCAGACGCTGCACTATCCGCCTGCCTTCAGATTTGCCCACGGTCTGGTGGCTTCTTGACATCGCTCCTTTGCAAATCGACTCTTGGGAAAAATGGGTATTATTACTATGAAGGGGGCACAGTAGGCATTATTACTATAAAGCAGGCACAATGGGGACTATTACTTTGAAGGGGACACAATGGGGATTATTACTGTGAAGGGCGCACAAAGAGGCCATTACAACTGTTGCCTGTCTGACCACGTCTCTGCCTTACCTTTCGGCCTGCACCGTTGGTCCTGGTAACGTCTCTGCCCGCCTGACTATGCTTGTACTTTTGGTACCTACTCAGGTACCTCCTGGACCAGCTGCCACTGACTCGGGGGTTGCTCTGTAGTAGCCCCTGGCAACGACCGACGGTCAAGTCTATCCTCACCATCTGAGGCTCTAGTGAAAACCAGGCAGTTGCTCCAGAGAATAGCCAGTCAGTGGCTCTGTGGGTTCACACCCGCTGATCCATGACAAGTATTATGCCAATGTCACCTTATCCATATATACTGTTTAGGGATGAGCGAACTCGAACTGTATAGTTCGGGTTCGTACCGAATTTTGGGGTGTCCGTGACACGGACCCGAACCCGGACATTTTCGTAAAAGTCCGGGTTCGGGTTCGGTGTTCGTCGCTTTCTTCGCGCTTTTGTGACGCTTTCTTGGCGCTTTTTGAAAGGCTGCAAAGCAGCCAATCAACAAGCGTCATACTACTTGCCCCAAGAGGCCATCACAGCCATGCCTACTATTGGCATGGCTGTGATTGGCCAGAGCACCATGTGACCCAGCCTCTATTTAAGCTGGAGTCACATAGCGCCGCCCGTCACTCTGCTCTGATTAGCGTAGGGAGAGGTTGCGGCTGCGACAGTAGGGCGAGATTAGGCAGATTAACTCCTCCAAAGGACTTGATTAACTGATCGATCTGCAGCTGTGGATCATTGAGCTGCTGATCCTCAATTGCTCACTGTTTTTAGGCTGCCCAGACCGTTTGTCAGTCACATTTTTCTGGGGTGATCGGCGGCCATTTTGTGTCTTGTGGTGCGCCAGCACAAGCTGCGACCAAGTGCATTTAACCCTCAATGGTGTGGTTGTTTTTTGGCTAAAGCCTACATCAGGGTGAAGCTGTCACACCAAGTGCATTTAACCAGCAATAGTCTGTTCATTTTTTGGCCATATACAAAATCAGGGGCAAGCTGCGCCTGTCACCAAGTGCATTTAACCCTCAATGGTGTGGTTGTTTTTTGGCTAAAGCCTACATCAGGGTGAAGCTGTCACACCAAGTGCATTTAACCAGCAATAGTCTGTTCATTTTTTGGCCATATACTAAATCAGGGGCAAGCTGCGCCTGTCACCAAGTGCATTTAACCCTCAATGGTGTGGTTGTTTTTTGGCTAAAGCCTACATCAGGGTGAAGCTGTCACACCAAGTGCATTTAACCAGCAATAGTCTGTTTATTTTTTGGCCATATCCCAGTCTAATTCTGTCACTAAATCCATACCGGTCACCCAGCGCCTAAATACTAGGCCTCAAATTTATATCCCGCTAAATCTGTCCTTAGTGCTGTAGCTGGGCGAGTTATTTAGTGTCCGTTCAAGCACATTTCTTGTTCTGGGTTGAAATACAATTCCCAATTTAGCAATTTCATAATTTAGTGGTTTCTGCTATATCAGAGCTATTTGAAATCTATCCCTAAAAGGGTATATAATATTCAAGGTGCACATTGGGTCATTCAGAATAACTTCACACACACCCGCTACTGTGTATTTCCAAGTCTAATTCTGGCACTAAACCCATACCTGTCACCCAGCGCCTAAATACTAGGCCTCAAATTTATATCCCGCTAAATCTGTCCCTAGTGCTGTAGCTGGGCGAGTTATTTAGTGTCCGTTCAAGCACATTTCTTGTTCTGGGTTGAAATACAATTCCCAATTTAGCAATTTCATAATTTAGTGGTTTCTGCTATATCAGAGCTATTTGAAATCTATCCCTAAAAGGGTATATAATATTCAAGGTGCACATAGGGTCATTCAGAATAACTTCACACACCCGCTACTGTGCATTTCCAAATCTAATTCTGTCACTAAACCCATACCTGTCACCCAGCGCCTAAATACTAGGCCTCAAATTTATATCCTGCTAAATCTCTCGTTACCGCTGTCCTGTTGTGGCTGGGAAAGTTATTTAGTGTCCGTCAAAGCACATTTTTTGTTCTGGGTTGAAATACAATTCCCAATTTAGCAATTTCATAATTTAGTCGTTTCTGCTATATCAGAGCTATTTGAAATCTATCCCTAAAAGGGTAGATCATATTGAAGGTGCACATTGGGTCATTCAGAATAACTTCACACACACGCTTCTGTGCATTTCCAAGTCTAATTCTGTCACTAAATCCATACCGGTCACCCAGCGCCTAAATACTAGGCCTCAAATTTATATCCCGCTGAATTTGAATACAATACATTGGGCCAAATAATATATTTGTTGTTGTGGTGAACCATAACAATGAGAAAAACATCTAGTAAGGGACGCGGACGTGGACATGGTCGTGGTGGTGTTAGTGGACCCTCTGGTGCTGGGAGAGGACGTGGCCGTTCTGCCACAGCCACACGTCCTAGTGTACCAACTACCTCAGGTCCCAGTAGCCGCCAGAATTTACAGCGATATATGGTGGGGCCCAATGCCGTTCTAAGGATGGTAAGGCCTGAGCAGGTACAGGCATTAGTCAATTGGGTGGCCGACAGTGGATCCAGCACGTTCACATTATCTCCCACCCAGTCTTCTGCAGAAAGCGCACAGATGGCGCCTGAAAACCAAGCCCATCAGTCTGTCACATCACCCCCATGCATACCAGGGAAACTGTCTCAGCCTCAAGTTATGCAGCAGTCTCTTATGCTCTTTGAAGACTCCGCTGGCAGGGTTTCCCAAGGGCATCCACCTAGCCCTTCCCCAGCGGTGAAAGACATAGAATGCACTGACGCACAACCACTTATGTTTCCTGATGATGAGGACATGGGAATACCACCTCAGCATGTCTCTGATGATGACGAAACACAGGTGCCAACTGCTGCGTCTTTCTGCAGTGTGCAGACTGAACAGGAGGTCAGGGATCAAGACTGGGTGGAAGACGATGCAGGGGACGATGAGGTCCTAGACCCCACATGGAATGAAGGTCGTGCCACTGACTTTCACAGTTCGGAGGAAGAGGCAGTGGTGAGACCGAGCCAACAGCGTAGCAAAAGAGGGAGCAGTGGGCAAAAGCAGAACACCCGCCGGCAAGAGACTCCGCCTGCTACTGACCGCCGCCATCTGGGACCGAGCACCCCAAAGGCAGCTTCAAGGAGTTCCCTGGCATGGCACTTCTTCAAACAATGTGCTGACGACAAGACCCGAGTGGTTTGCACGCTGTGCCATCAGAGCCTGAAGCGAGGCATTAACGTTCTGAACCTGAGCACAACCTGCATGACCAGGCACCTGCATGCAAAGCATGAACTGCAGTGGAGTAAACACCTTAAAACCAAGGAAGTCACTCAGGCTCCCCCTGCTACCTCTTCTGCTGCTGCCGCCTCGGCCTCTTCTGCTGCTGCCGCCTCGGCCTCTTCCTCCGCCTCTGGAGGAACGTTGGCACCTGCCGCCCAGCAAACAGGGGATGTACCACCAACACCACCACCACCACCTCCGTCACCAAGCGTCTCAACCATGTCACACGCCAGCGTTCAGCTCTCCATCTCACAAACATTTGATAGAAAGCGTAAATTCCCACCTAGCCACCCTCGATCCCTGGCCCTGAATGCCAGCATTTCTAAACTACTGGCCTATGAAATGCTGTCATTTAGGCTGGTGGACACAGACAGCTTCAAACAGCTCATGTCGCTTGCTGTCCCACAGTATGTTGTTCCCAGCCGGCACTACTTCTCCAAGAGAGCCGTGCCTTCCCTGCACAACCAAGTATCCGATAAAATCAAGTGTGCACTGCGCAACGCCATCTGTGGCAAGGTCCACCTAACCACAGATACGTGGACCAGTAAGCACGGCCAGGGACGCTATATCTCCCTAACTGCACACTGGGTAAATGTAGTGGCAGCTGGGCCCCAGGCGGAGAGCTGTTTGGCGCACGTCCTTCCGCCGCCAAGGATCGCAGGGCAACATTCTTTGCCTCCTGTTGCCACCTCCTCCTTCTCGGCTTCCTCCTCCTCTTCTTCCACCTGCTCATCCAGTCAGCCACACACCTTCACCACCAACTTCAGCACAGCCCGGGGTAAACGTCAGCAGGCCATTCTGAAACTCATATGTTTGGGGGACAGGCCCCACACCGCACAGGAGTTGTGGCGGGGTATTGAACAACAGACCGACGAGTGGTTGCTGCCGGTGAGCCTCAAGCCCGGCCTGGTGGTGTGTGATAATGGGCGAAATCTCGTTGCAGCTCTGGGACTAGCCAATTTGACGCACATCCCTTGCTTGGCGCATGTGCTGAATTTGGTGGTGCAGAAGTTCATTCACAACTACCCCGACATGTCAGAGCTGCTGCATAAAGTGCGGGCCGTCTGTTCGCGCTTCCGGCGTTCACATCCTGCTGCTGCTCGCCTGTCTGCGCTACAGCGTAACTTCGGCCTTCCCGCTCACCGCCTCATATGCGACGTGCCCACCAGGTGGAACTCCACCTTGCACATGCTGGACAGACTGTGCGAGCAGCAGCAGGCCATAGTGGAGTTTCAGCTGCAGCACGCACGGGTCAGTCGCACTACAGAACAGCACCACTTCACCACCAATGACTGGGCCTCCATGCGAGACCTGTGTGCCCTGTTGCGCTGTTTCGAGTACTCCACCAACATGGCCAGTGGCGATGACACCGTTATCAGCGTTACAATACCACTTCTATGTCTCCTTGAGAAAACACTTAGGGCGATGATGGAAGAGGAGGTGGCCCAGGAGGAGGAGGAGGAGGAGGAAGAGGGGTCATTTTTAGCACTTTCAGGCCAGTCTCTTCGAAGTGACTCAGAGGGAGGTTTTTGGCAACAGCAGAGGCCAGGTACAAATGTGGCCAGCCAGGGCCCACTACTGGAGGACGAGGAGGACGAGGATGAGGAGGAGGTGGAGGAGGATGAGGATGAAGCATGGTCACAGCGGGGTGGCACCCAACGCAGCTCGGGTCCATCACTGGTGCGTGGCTGGGGGGAAAGGCAGGACGATGACGATACGCCTCCCACAGAGGACAGCTTGTCCTTACCCCTGGGCAGCCTGGCACACATGAGCGACTACATGCTGCAGTGCCTGCGCAACGACAGCAGAGTTGCCCACATTTTAACCTGTGCGGACTACTGGGTTGCCACCCTGCTGGATCCACGCTACAAAGACAATGTGCCCACCTTACTTCCTGCACTGGAGCGTGATAGGAAGATGCGCGAGTACAAGCGCACGTTGGTAGACGCGCTACTGAGAGCATTCCCAAATGTCACAGGGGAACAAGTGGAAGCCCAAGGCCAAGGCAGAGGAGGAGCAAGAGGTCGCCAAGGCAGCTGTGTCACGGCCAGCTCCTCTGAGGGCAGGGTTAGCATGGCAGAGATGTGGAAAACTTTTGTCAACACGCCACAGCTAACTGCACCACCACCTGATACGCAACGTGTTAGCAGGAGGCAACATTTCACTAACATGGTGGAACAGTACGTGTGCACACCCCTCCACGTACTGACTGATGGTTCGGCCCCATTCAACTTCTGGGTCTCTAAATTGTCCACGTGGCCAGAGCTAGCCTTTTATGCCTTGGAGGTGCTGGCCTGCCCGGCAGCCAGCGTTTTGTCTGAACGTGTATTCAGCACGGCAGGGGGCGTCATTACAGACAAACGCAGCCGCCTGTCTACAGCCAATGTGGACAAGCTGACGTTCATAAAAATGAACCAGGCATGGATCCCACAGGACCTGTCCGTCCCTTGTCCAGATTAGACATTAACTACCTCCCCATAACCATATATTATTGGACTCCAGGGCACTTCCTCATTCAATCCTATTTTTATTTTCATTTTACCATTATATTGCGAGGCTACCCAAAGTTGAATGAACCTCTCCTCTGTCTGGGTGCCGGGGCCTAAATATATGCCAATGGACTGTTACAGTGGTGGGTGACGTGAAGCCTGATTCTCTGCTATGACATGAAGACTGATTCTCTGCTGACATGAAGACAGATTCTCTGTTACGGGACCTCTCTCCTCTGCCTGTGTGTGTGCTGGGCCTAAATATATGCCAATGGACTGTTGCAGTGGTGGCTGACGTGAAGCCTCATTCTCTGCTATGACATGCAGACTGATTCTCTGCTGACATGAAGCCAGATTCTCTGTTACGGGACCTCTCTCCTCTGCCTGTGTGTGTGCTGGGCCTAAATATATGCCAATGGACTGTTGCAGTGGTGGCTGACGTGAAGCCTCATTCTCTGCTATGACATGCAGACTAATTCTCTGCTGACATGAAGACAGATTCTCTGTTACGGGACCTCCCTCCTCTGCCTGGGTGCTGGGCCTAAATATATGCCAATGGACTGTTGCAGTGGTGGGTGACGTGAAGCCTCATTCTCTGCTATGACATGCAGACTGATTCTCTGCTGACATGAAGCCAGATTGTCTGTTACGGGACCTCCCTCCTCTGCCTGGGTGCTGGGCCTAAATATATGCCAATGGACTGTTGCAGTGGTGGCTGACGTGAAGCCTCATTCTCTGCTATGACATGCAGACTAATTCTCTGCTGACATGAAGACAGATTCTCTGTTACGGGACCTCCCTCCTCTGCCTGGGTGCTGGGCCTAAATATATGCCAATGGACTGTTGCAGTGGTGGGTGACGTGAAGCCTCATTCTCTGCTATGACATGCAGACTGATTCTCTGCTGACATGAAGCCAGATTGTCTGTTACGGGACCTCTCTCCTCTGCCTGTGTGCTAGGCCTAAATATATGCCAATAGACTGTTGCAGTGGTGGGTGACGTGAAGCCTCATTCTCTGCTATGACATGCAGACTGATTCTCTGCTGACATGAAGCCAGATTGTCTGTTACGGGACCTCTCTCCTCTGCCTGTGTGCTAGGCCTAAATATATGCCAATGGACTGTTGCAGTGGTGGCTGACGTGAAGCCTCATTCTCTGCTATGACATGCAGACTAATTCTCTGCTGACATGAAGCCAGATTGTCTGTTACGGGACCTCTCTCCTCTGCCTGGGTGCTGGGCCTAAATTTATGACAATGGACTGTTGCAGTGGTGGCTGACGTGAAGCCTGATTCTCTGCTATGACATGCAGACTGATTCTCTGCTGACATGAAGCCAGATCCTCTGTTACGGGACCTCTCTCCTCTGCCTGTGTGTGTGCTGGGCCTAAATATATGCCAATGGACTGTTGCAGTGGTGGCTGACGTGAAGCCTCATTCTCTGCTATGACATGCAGACTGATTCTCTGCTGACATGAAGCCAGATTCTCTGTTACGGGACCTCTCTCCTCTGCCTGTGTGTGTGCTGGGCCTAAATATATGCCAATGGACTGTTGCAGTGGTGGGTGACGTGAAGCCTGATTCTCTGCTATGACATGCAGACTAATTCTCTGCTGACATGAAGCCAGATTCTCTGTTACGGGACCTCTCTCCTCTGCCTGTGTGTGTGCTGGGCCTAAATATATGCCAATGGACTGTTGCAGTGGTGGCTGACGTGAAGCCTCATTCTCTGCTATGACATGCAGACTGATTCTCTGCTGACATGAAGCCAGATTCTCTGTTACGGGACCTCTCTCCTCTGCCTGTGTGTGTGCTGGGCCTAAATATATGCCAATGGACTGTTGCAGTGGTGGCTGACGTGAAGCCTCATTCTCTGCTATGACATGCAGACTAATTCTCTGCTGACATGAAGACAGATTCTCTGTTACGGGACCTCCCTCCTCTGCCTGGGTGCTGGGCCTAAATATATGCCAATGGACTGTTGCAGTGGTGGCTGACGTGAAGCCTCATTCTCTGCTATGACATGCAGACTAATTCTCTGCTGACATGAAGACAGATTCTCTGTTACGGGACCTCCCTCCTCTGCCTGGGTGCTGGGCCTAAATATATGCCAATGGACTGTTGCAGTGGTGGCTGACGTGAAGCCTCATTCTCTGCTATGACATGCAGACTAATTCTCTGCTGACATGAAGACAGATTCTCTGTTACGGGACCTCTCTCCTCTGCCTGGGTGCCGGGGCCTAAATATCTGAGAATGGACTGTTCCAGTGGTGGGTGACGGGAAGCCAGATTCTCTGCTATGGAACCTCTCTCCAATTGATTTTGGTTAATTTTTATTTATTTAATTTTTATTTTAATTCATTTCCCTATCCACATTTGTTTGCAGGGGATTTACCTACATGTTGCTGCCTTTTGCAGCCCTCTAGCTCTTTCCTGGGCTGTTTTACAGCCTTTTTAGTGCCGAAAAGTTCGGGTCCCCATTGACTTCAATGGGGTTCGGGTTCGGGACGAAGTTCGGATCGGGTTCGGATCCCGAACCCGAACATTTCCGGGATGTTCGGCCGAACTTCTCGAACCCGAACATCCAGGTGTTCGCTCAACTCTAATACTGTTCTCACATATTGTAGGAAATATAAAAAATTAAATAAAAATTAGGAGGATTGTATGATTTTTGTCGATTTTGTCTTCTTGATGTAATGCAGTTGTCTCTCCTTTTACCTTGATAAATTGCAAATCCTCTCTTGACATGTATTTGCGGTTCTAGTTTCATTGCTGGTCACTGGGGCCCTTCAATATTCAGATGTATCGCTGCCCCGATGGGGCACAGGAGCCGATGTCTCCCTATCATGTCGTTTACTCTAATCAGCTACAGGTTACTAGTCCCATGCAGGCAGCCAGGGGGGCCCACCACTGAGCCCAGGTGAGCCGGTCACCGCAGGCAGCACCAGGCAGGGGCAAGAGGGGGGCAGCGGAAGGGCCATGGGCAATGAGAGCTTTGATGGAAATATTTCCCTGTTGGATTTTTGGTCTTAATCCCCTGAGGGAATGAATGAAGGGTTCCCTGTGCACCATTCGGTTCTATTTTTTCTAATATAATAGGTCCCCCCATTCTTTACTGGATGTGGTGTTTCCATTATTTGGAGGGTCTTATTATTACTCTTTAGTATTTATTTTTCGGTACCACTTATTATTTTGGATCTTTTGGATGACACTGAGTGAAGGATGCTCGATCTAACCTTCATCCATAATAGATAACAGGGTGGATAAAAATCAATGATTTAAAAAAATAATAATAATAATCTGATTTTTTTAAATATAAATCAGATTTTTTTTAATTTAAATCGGATTGATTTTTTTTATATAAAATGCTTTTTGAGGAAAATATATTACCATCCAAAGGTTATTCCATCATGAACTAAAGATTAGTTTTTTAATTATGTAGAATAAGGCTGTACGTGGACCCCCATATTGTGGAATGGATTAGGCAGTGGCTGAGGGACAGACAGCAGAGGGTTGTAGTCCATGGAGTATATTCAGACCAAGGTCTTGTTACCAGTGGGGTACCTCAGGGATCTGTTCTGGGACCCATATTGTGTAATATCTTTATCAGCGACATTGCAGAAGGCCTCGATGGTAAGGTGGGTCTTTTTGCTGTTGACACAAAGATTTGTAACAGGGTTGATGTTCCTGGAGGAATACACCAAATGGAAAAGGACTTAGGAAAACTAGAGGAATGGTCAAAAATCTGGCAACTAATATGTAATGTTGACAAGTGCAAGATAATGCACCTGGGGCGTAAATACCCAAGAGCAGAATATACAATCAGTGATACAGTCCTGACCTCAGTATCTGAGGAAAGGGGTTTAGGGGTCATTATTTCAGAAGACTTAAAGGTAGGCAGACCATGTCATAGAGCAGCAGGAGATGCCAGCAGAATGCTGGGGTGTATAGGGAGAGGCATTACCAGTAGACAGAGGGAGGCGCTCATGCCGCTCTACAGAGCACTAGTGAGACCTCATCTGGAGTATTGTGCTCAGTACTGGAGACCATATCTCCAGAAGGATACTGATACTTTGGAGAGAGTTCAGAGAAGAGCTACTAAACTGGTCCATGGATTGCAGGATAAAACTTACCAGGGAAGATGAAAGGACCTTAATATGTAGAGCTTGGAAGAAAGAAGAGACAGAGGGGAGATGAGAGAGACGGCTAAATACATGAAGGGAATCAACAAGGGAAAAGAGGAGAGAAGATTTACAAGAAGAAAAACTGCTACAAGAGGACATCGTGTTACATTAGAGGGGCAAAGGGTTAACAGTAATATCAGGAAGTATTACTTTACTGAGAGAGTAGTGGATGCATGGAATAGCCTTCCTGCAGAAGTGGTAGCTGCAAATACAGTGGAGGAGGTTAAGCATGCATGGGATAGGCATAAGGCCATCCTTCATATAAGATAGGGCCGGGGCTATCCATAGTATTCAGTATATTGGGCAGACTAGATGGGCCACATGGTTCTTATCTGCCGACACATTCTAGGTTTCTAGGTTTCTATATGTGCAATTTTTTGGGTAAATAAATTCCATGAATCCATGCACAATGTCCTGCTCTTCCAGAGGTTTTTGTAAGATTATTGGGCAGTTTCTCTGCCTACAAGATAATATCACAGATGCTTGGGTTACTTTTGCAGTTCTCAAAACTGAATTTGACTCAGCAGAGATCACAGGCCTCGTCTTCACAGCAGAAATGTTATAACATGAACAGAGTTGAGAAAAATACCTTAATCCTAACTTCTACAAACCTCTGAATGCAGAATCAACCGAATCAAACTAATAGGAAAAGTTGTTATTCTAAAAATCTTCATCTCCTTGCAGATTATAAGTTATACCTGCGAGAATTAGTATGAATAAAACTATGATTTAAATCAAATCCACCCTGATAGATAATATCTAATCTTATTTTTGGATATCTTATGGACTTCATTTATATATAAATTGCCTTTTTTAAATATGTCCCAGATTTCAATTTTTTAACTTTGGTATTTATTTTCTCATATTCTCATATATTTTTATATTGAATAAACTCTTAGTTTTTAGTGCTGCTGTGGGGAGATGTGTTGGGCCACCGGTGCCCTCCCCTCCACACCATAACACTACTAATCACTTACCTCTAGTTATTCCTGTAGCTCGGTGTTTCTTAATATATTGCTGTAAAATATTATGTTTTTACACACTTTTGAACAGGTTTTCACCAGCACGTTATTTTATTATCACAATTTGACATTATTATCATGTAATGCAAGTCTTTATTTATACAATTTGTCACTATTATGTATCTTATATGTTTTTGGATAGAGATATAATAATCTGGGATATTTATTCGATATTATCATTTTTTTATACAAAGTATATAATCAGATATGTTTAGTGTATTTGTTATTATTTATGAATTACTTTCTTATTATATGTAATTTTATATATTTTGGATGCATTTCATTTTTGCCTTACTGGTGGTCTCCCTTATGCAGTTATGGTGCACCTATGTATGCCTCCGTGGCTACTGTGTCTTTAATTGGAGACCTGCCTCCCTTTTTGCGTGGTCTTTTTCCCCGCGGGATCGGTTATCATGGGACTTTGGATGCATTCACCTGACTTTGTGGTCACATGACTGGGGTCAGCGTGTTTTTTGGCCTTGCAGGATTGGTGCTCACGTGCCCGCTCTCTCACGATACCTTTATATTTCTCAGTGTGTCCCTAATCTATGGAGCCATCTTGTGAGTTATACAGGTCACGTGGCGCCATTATTGTTCGCTTGAATGAGCTTTTTGTACAATCAGGTCTCCAATTTAAGTGATCAGTGCGGCGTAGGTATATATGGCTGGATGCAACTATCCCCTGACTCACTTTCTCCCTGACAAAGCCATTGGCGAAATGCGTTGGGTAGGTGGGGGACCTTCATGCAGACAGTGGGTACTTGATATTGGGTACTTTTTTCATTGTTTCACTATTTTGTGGCTTGTGGTACCGGGTCCGTATGCGGCATACTGTGAAATCGCTGTCTGTACTTATGTACTCAGATAACTGTAATATTCTTTTTCCTGGTATTTATTATTATATAGGTTTGTAACTGTCTGCATGTGAGCTCGTCCCTCGCTACTTAGTTTATTTTAACCTTGTTTCCCTACAATCATGTAGATTCCTCTAATTTTAACTTGCTCGTACTTCAATTGAGCTTAATAAAGAAAATATAATTTTATTTCTTTTGAGGATTAGTTTTTGGTATGGGCTTTAGTGTGTCTGTACAGATGAACTTTCTGGGTGGCCCGAAAATGGTTGGTATAGGATTCGTTAATGTTGCTAATGTACATCTACTGTCCCCGTTTCTGGTCAGATAGTAATAAAAACCTTTGTTGGTCTACACTAGAGATGAGCGAATTTCTCAAAAATTCCATTTGGACGGTTCGCCGAATTTCCCAAAAAGATTTGATTCGAAACGAATTTATTTGTGGCGAAACGCTTAGAAAAATGGTGTATAACCTGTTCTATTAAACGCTTATACAAGTAGAGCCCCCCCGACAGAGTGGTGAGATGGCAACAGCATGAGGAGTCAACACAGTGGCCCAGTCATAGAATGGGCCATGCTGATGCCCACACCGCCGAGTATAGCATTTTCCCCCCACCACTCCGTGCTGACTGCCTGCTTCCACTGCCTCGGTGAACCCATGCACCGCCACTTCTTTCCGGACAGGTAGGCTCCTGTGTAGTGGGCGGTCTACCCCAGGCACGTTTGGCTACTGGTCTCACACTGCTGCCACCCTGCTGACTCACAGCCACGCTACCACCCTGCTGGCTCAGCCGCAAGCTGCCACCCTCTTCTTCTGATGATGATGAAGACCCCTCTTCACCCGGCTCCCATGTGTGATCAGCCATATCATCGTCCGCCACTGTCTGCACATCAATGATGTCACCCTAACCAGTCTCAGGGCCACGTGCCTGACCGCTCACAACACCAGCTCCCACGCGACTCTCATCGTCACTACTTGCCAGCCTACCGGAGGAAGCAGCGGATCGCTCCTCCTAACCTGTCTGTAGGACATACTGTACAGTAACATTAATTTGGTAAAAGAGCATTAGTGTCAATTTCGCATCAACTCCGCAACTACTGATTAACGCATCAAATTAAGTTTAATAGAAATTTGAACACCCTAAAATGTGTAGTATCAAACTGGGTTTGGGTCAAAAACACAGAACAGGTCACAAAAAAGTTTTTGGGCTCAAAAAAAAGAATATTAATAACTGACCAAATAACTGAAGTGTGAACTCACCCTATAAAAAAACCTGATCTGGCGGCCATGTTACATTCAGTGTTTTGCCAGTGTAGGGAGAGGTTGCTGTGTGGAGCAGGGACAGGCTGTTAGGGACACCAAACGCATCTAATAGGGCCACAAAAGTCCTTGTAAGGACTGGTATAGGTGCGCTATCGATAGGTGTGATACACAGAGGGGTGCGATATACTTATAATATACTTTCTAACAAAGAAAGTATATTATAGTGCATCTGTATTGTGCGGCAGTTGTGTGCGGTTCTGCTGCGATACTGCAGGTATATAGCGGGACAAACGCTATTGGAACAAATCATTTCTACTGGTGTGATTTACCTGTCGCCACCCAAAAGAGGGGATTGAGGCAGGGGTGCTATATACCTTCTTCCACAAATACTGCTCTTCTATAGGGACTTTTGTCACAGGGTCATTTTGAAAATGACAGGCAGAGGAAGTGGCAGGCCATTCCGCAGGGGTGGTAGGGGCCGGGCAGGTGCACCAGGCCGGAGCCTAAGTGGGAAGTTGCATAAGGTGCGTGCGATTACGTCAAAGGATGCACCAGAGTTGGTTGAGTGGCTCACTCAGCCTTCTGCTTCTGCACCCTCCTCATCCTTTCTATCTGCACCCTCTTCACTCTCTGCTGTGTGAACCCCCAAAGACACCATCACCATCACCATATCCCCTCCGCTCAGAGGAATTATTTTCCCATCCATTACCAGACCTTACCGATGCACAGCCATTCTTTGCGTGGGATGAGGAAGAGGAGGTAGCAACGGCCGCCACCCAGTGGTCTGATGACAGTACCGAGATCAGCCCAAGGAGGGTGGTCTTTGCTGTTGCTGTCTACTTGGAGATCTCTAATGTCAGTGGTGGTGAAGGTGGCGATGATGACGTGTCGATGGACGTCACGTGGGTGCCCACAAGAGAGGAAGAGGAGGGGAGTTCAGAGGGAGAGACGGAGCAGCAGATAGGGAGAAGAAGGAGGAGAAGCAGGCAGAACTCGCAGGGCACAGGAGGCAAAAAGCAGACTGCTAATGTATCTGGAGCGAGCCATCCACCATCCACGGTCACATCTGGTGCTCCCAGGACGCCGGCACATGGATCCTCCGTTGCTGACAATAGTGTTGCCTTCTGCAGCCTGTGCTGTCAACACATATGTCGCGGTAAGCCCAACACTCACCTAGGGACGACCGCCTTAAGAAGGCACCTGGCCTCCCATTACCGAGCCCAGTGGGACAACACCATCAGAACCCAGAAAGCAACACTCCCGGTGCTCCACGTCCTGCCTCTTCTCTTTCTCCTCTCATTTGTCCTGCACTCCACCTTCCACCGTGCCGTCGTTGAGTTCATCTGTCAGAAGGCAGGCTTCCGTAGCCCAAATGTTCGAGCGTAAAAAGTTGATGACGCTGGATAACCCTCTTGCCCAACGGCTGACCGCTGGCTTGTCGAAACTGCTAGCCCGCCAAATACTGCCATATAAACTGGTGGACTCGGAGGCCTTTAGAAAATTTGTGGCCACTGGCACACCGCAATAGAAGGTCCCCGGAGGGAAATATTTCTCCCAGAAAGGCATCCCAGAGCTATATGGCCACGTTCAGCTGCAAGTGAATGTATCTCTGGCACACAGTGTCGGTGCCAAGATACATCTGACCACAGACACGTGGTCTAGCAAACACGGGCAGGGAAGATACATAACTTTTACCTCCCACTGGGTGAACCTTCTGACGGCCGTCAAGCATGCAACCGTTGGACAACCATGTAGATTTGGTGTTACAACCACGACTCCTCCTTTTCCACTGCTACCGCCTCTTCCACTGTTCCCCCCAAGCTCCCCAGAACCTATTTGACGTGCCTGGTGAGACGTTGGCATGCTGTGCTGCGGCTGTTGTGCCTAGAAGCCAAGAGCCACACCGGTCCTGCACTGCTTTCAGCTCTGCGGTCACAGGCAGATCAGTAGCTAAACCCCTCGAATTGACAGTTGGTAAAGAGGTGTGCGACAGCGGTGCCAATCTGCTGAGCGCGCTGAAACAGGGCAAAATGACACACGCATGGCAAATGTCCTGAACTTAGTCGTGCAGCGATTCGTTGCAAAATACCCCGGGGTCCAGGACGTCTTGCGGCAGGCCAGGAAAATCTCGAGCCATTTTAGAAGATCTTACACGGCCATGGCTCGCCTTGCTGACATTCAGCAGCGACACCACCTGCCCATCAGACGTCTGATTTGTGACTGCCAGAAGCGTTGGAACTCCACCTTGTATATGCTTGATAGGCTGCTCCAGCAGCAACGTGCCGTTAACGACTACCTGTACGAACTCTGCAGCAGGACAGGTTCTGGGGAGCTTGTTTTTTTATCACCACGCCAGTGGCTGCTCATGCGCGACACATGCAGACTTCTGCGGCCATTTGATGAGATCACCAAACTGGTCAGTCGCAGCCAGGGTGCTATCAGTGACATCGTACCTTACACCTTCTTTCTGGAGCATGCATTGCGTCGTGTCATTGATCAAGCCATCGAGGAGCAGGAGCTGGAAGATGAGGAAGTCGCAATTTTGAATGAATTCCCAGGGGGGCTACTCCATCTGAGACAAGTCAACAACAGGAGTCTGAAGAGGAGTCAGAGGAGGATGGTGGCTGAGGGGAGGAGGAGGATGAGTAAGAAGAGCAGGGTTTGAGGGGGACTTTAAACTTTTCGGGGATCCCTGGTGTTGTCCGTGGCTGGGGGAAGAGACCGAGGACGACATTCTCCTGGGTGATGAGCAGGAGCCAGGGCACTCCACCAATTCCAATTTAGTGCAAATGGGGCCTTCATGCTCCAGTGTTTGAATAAGGAACCCCGTATAAAAAGCATAATGGCCAAGGAACAGTACTGGGTGGCAACGTACTTAGACCCCCGTTACAAACACAAAATTGCGGACATGTTTCCAGCATCACAGAGGGCTGTCAGAATGCAGCACTTCCAGGCCTTGCTGCGAGAGATGCTGCATTCTGCTGTTGTGGGCGCTGGCAGAGGAATTTCCACCCTCAGCGAAACAGGTGCGGGTACCAATCCTACCACGCCTGCAAGAAGAAGGCGGTTTGAAGATGTGTTGGTCACTTCGGATATAAGATCATTCTTGCACCCAACCCATCGACAGCTGCCCTCCGGATCCAGCCTCAGGGAACGCCTAGACCGACAGGTGTCCGACTACATCGGGTTAACGGCAGATGTGGAAGCTCTGAGAAGCGAGGAACCCCTGGACCACTGGGTGGGCAGGCTTGACCTGTGGCCAGAGCTGGCACAATTTGCCATGGAACTCTTCACTTGCCCCTCGTCTAGAGTCCTGTCCGAAAGGACGTTCAGTGCAGCAGGGGGGATCGTGACCGATAAGCGCACTCGCCTAGCTCACGACAGTGTGGACTACCTCACATTTCTAAAAATGAATGAGGCATAGATCTCTGAGGAATTCAACACCTGTGATGACCACGTGTAATTTAATTTCCTCATGGCAGCCCACACATATCCGCCACCACCCAGAACAAAGAATGGTCCTTGTCTTATGTATATACAGCGGCATAAAAGGCCTTTTCTGTCAGGCAAATGCCTAATTTTTGGGGTCTGTAATTCCCGTGGCCGAAAATAAAAATTTTCTAGGCTCCAGCAGGGCACATTTTTCAGAGTTTCCCTTTAAGACTCATAAAAATGTCCCCTAATTAAAATACATATTTTTTGTGGGAATTTTTGCCAGTGATCCCCCTCTGGTATGTCACTGTCCATGTTGTGGGACTATTTGTGCACTTCTAGTAAGTATTTGGTGGCTGCAAATATGACCTGAAAGTTTTTCATGTTCGCCTGCCATTAAAGTCAATGGGTCCCACCGCTAACGTGCGGTTCGCGAACAATTGATCGCAAGCGCGCGTTCGCAAAACATCCCGGCTCATCTGATGGCGTGAGCAGTGTGAAAAAAGCTGTCTAATTCAATCATCCATAATGGCGGCACCCACTCCGTTGACGCTGGCGTCCTTTAATGTCGCCACAATTAAGTCAGATATGGCTAGATTTACGGCCTTTTATTTTTTCAGCCGGGTTGAAGCTAACATTTTATTTTTGCAGTAGACCAGGCTGCCAGATTTGTTGGCTGTATTAAAAGCTAAAAGGGGGTGGAGGAGCAGAGGCTCCAACTGGTCTCTTGTGGCTGAGCCGTATAGCGGGGTGGTGGTCCTTTTTAATGCACCGGTATAATGCCGACGGGTTATTGAATTAGAAATGGGGAGGTGTCTGATCTTGGATGTCTTCATGAAGGGACAAGAACTTCATCTAATTAACATTTATGGTCCCCAGTCCAAGTGGGACCAGAAGTGTATCTTTATAAAGATCAAGCCCTATCTTTTTACAAGTCGGCAGGTGGTGTTTGGAGGGGACTTCAATACTGTCACGAGGCCCCAGGATAGGGGAGGTTCCAGGGACAAGCTTACGTATGACAGCGTCGCGCTCAATAGTATAGCTAGTGAGGCTCGCCTGGTGGATGTCCACATCTGGCACACCCCAGGCCACCCGGGGTTCACCTATCATAGGGGTAGTTATAGGTCTAGAATAGATAGGTTTTATTTAAAGGAGGAAGCTGTCTCTTCAGCTATTGTTTTCTCTGAATGTTACAGAGATCCCCTTCCCGGATGGGAAGAGGCTACTGGAGGCTCAATTCAACTCTCTTGGAAGAAGCGGAGATAAGACAGTTCTATGAGGATTTCGTTCAGAGCCAGGTACCATTGCTAGATCTCTGCAGCAGTAAGTCTGAGTGGTGGGAGATGTTCAAGGAAAGGGTGGGGAAATTCTTCCGCCAGCTCTTGAGCCTCAGGAGTCTGAGAAGGTACTACCTGTATCAGGGCCTGAGGAGGAAACTCGAACGTCTTGTCCAGACTGGGGTTAGCCGTGAGATGATCTCCAGAGTGAAGTCTTTGCTTATGAGGTATCAATATGATAGACACGCATCTTTGGTTTTTGAGAGGGATTACGGGAAATACCGCTCGCCCGACCCTTACAGAATCTGCAGGATGTCAGTGAGTAGTAAGATTGTGTCAGGACTGATTGATAGTACGGGTTCCCTGAGAAGGTCTGGATCTTGGAGGTCGTCAGATCCTTTTACTCATATCTCATGGCGAAGATAAAATAACGGATTTCCTGGCTGAAACTGTTCCTTAACCAGGGGCAGACCACTCTCTTGATGTTTTGACTGAAATGATCCAGAAAGAGGAAGTCAGTCTGGTGATTGAGGGGTTTGCTCCCAAAAAATTGCCAGGTCCTAATGGCTTAACGTCTGAGTTTTATAAGACCTTTAAGGACAACTTAGTTCCCCTCTTGACTGAGGTCTTTCCTTGGGTACTCTACCAAAGTAAATGAGGAGGTTGGCCCTGATCATTTTGTCAAAGGGTAAAGATCCATTCCACATTGAGAATTTGCGTCCCATAGCGCTCCTCGGTGAGGACAGAAAGATTCTGGCGAAGGTGCTATTTAATCGGTTGGTAAAGTTTGTACCCCAACTCCTTTCCAGGGCCCAGCATTGCTCTGTTCCACGCCGCAGCACTTTTAGTGCTGTGCTTAGTGTCCGGGAGGCTGTGGAGCAGGTCAGGGAAGGTCACTGGAAGGGATACATGCTGTCCTTGGATCACGCAAAAGTGTTTGATCGCGTTGACCACAAGCACCACTGGTCTGTCCTTCTGAGATATGTCCTGCCAAGGTTTTTTTTTTTTTATGGCTTAAGACGTTGTATGCAGGAGGAGAGAGTTTCCCACTTGTGAATGGTTGGATTGGCTGCCCATTTGAGGTGGGATCTGGGTTTTTCCAGGGTTGTCCTTTGAGCCCGCTATTGTACGTTTTCGCAATTGATCCCTTCCTTAGAAGGGTTGATTGTGGCCATTGGCGCGTGTCAGGATAGACCGGGAAGCTCCGGAGACCACACTGAGGGTGATGGCGTATGCTGATGACGTAACTATCTTTGTGTCTTTGAGAGGGGAGGCAGAGTGGGTGCTGTCGGAGGTAGAACGCAACTTAGAGTCATCTGGGTCCAAGATCAACCGGGATAAGTGTGAGAGTCTCTGGCTGGGAGGTGGAGATCTCCCGGAGACCCTTCCAGAGCCCCAGGAGTCTACAAAAGTCCTCGGCATTGAATTTGGCCACAGGGATTACCCCCATCAAAATTGTAATAGCAGGCTTAAGATTGTCGCTCAGAGGTCTGGGGATGTGGGAAATCAGGACTCAGTTAAGGAAACTCCTTGACCAGAGGGTTCTGTTGACCCATTTCCAGAAACCTCTGGCCCTCAGGGATTGCCAAAGTCGGGATCTGGGGTCAGGTTACGGCTTTTAAATTCCATTAGGATCCCTTTGAAGTTTTTGACTCGACTTGGTGCTGCTTCCATGGGAAACTGTGTGTGAGGGACAATCTGAAGTGTAGGAGCTCTGAGAACAGGGGTTGTCCCCTAGAGGAGTGCGGTGGTGTGCTGGAGAGCATGGACCACTTTCTACTTCATTGTTCCTTTAACACAGAGGTTTACACCAGGGTGTAGACCTCCATCGGCTGCCTAGGCTGGTCAGTCTGTCCTATGCGGAATGGGCCTATGGAGCATTCAGACACCTGGGTGGTAGGGACCGCTGAACTTTATTCTTAGTCAGCTAAGTGGTCAGGTACTACACGTGGCATGCACCATGTTTAGTCTCGACGCAGAGCAGAATTTTCCCTGTGGATGAGGTGGTTAGAAACATTCTTGGAGACCTGGTGAAGGTGCGCTCTCTTCTGTATGAGAGGTTGGGGGCGGGTAGAGCCTCTCTCCTCTAGAGGGGTTTTGCCTTTAGGGTAACCTAGCCTGTTGTCTCTCTTCCTGGCGGTGGGCTGATGCTGACACTCTAGATTTTTGTTTTATTTTGCTGGCTGTATGAGGACATAGGGCTTGCAGGCGCCGAACGTGGGCTGTAGTTGTTGTGTATAGATAAAAAGTCTCACTGTGGGTGGTATGGGTGGTCTGCCATGTACTTTAGTGTATATCTCTATAGGTATATATAATGGTATGTAGTGTGTATATATATTGTATATTAGTGATGTGTATATATATTATAATTTGAGTTGTTGGGTGAAATGTTAGGTTGGGTGGTGGGTAAATGGGGGAGGGTTCTAGGGTTCCATGGGACATTGGGGACTTTTGGGGTATATGAGAAAATCCTGGGCTGGTTCATGGATGTCTGTTATCATGTACTAGGGGCATGGGATGTGGGACCAGCTCAGGGACAAAATAAATAAATACGTGTGTGTTTAATTGGGGTGTTGGTGTGTGGGATTTTATAAGTTTTTTTTAAATACATTTTTAGTATTTTTGCTGTGTTTAGGTAGGTGCAACTGGATCAGGAAGGTTAGTACATTGACATTGAGATAGAAATTGTAAATATTGTAAATACTGTGTATAGTGGGTGTTCTATGGGGGAGCGAGTGTCGGGCTGGACCGGTGTTAATACAATATGTAACTGAGGATCAGTACAGGATAAGTAATGTATGTACACAGTGACTGCCCCAGCAGAATAGTGAGTGCAGCTCTGGAGTATAATACAGGATGTAACTCAGGATCAGTACAGGATAAGTAATGTATGTACACAGTGACTGCACCAGCAGAATAGTGAGTGCAGCTCTGGAGTATAATGCAGGATGTAACTGAGGATCAGTACAGGATAAGTAATGTATGTACACAGTGACTGCACCAGCAGAATAGTGAGTGCAGCTCTGAAGTATAATACAGGATGTAACTCAGGATCAGTACAGGATAAGTAATGTATGTACACAGTGACTGCACCAGCAGAATAGTGAGTGCAGCTCTGGAGTGTAATACAGGATGTAACTCAGGATCAGTACAGGATAAGTAATGTATGGAAACAGTGACTGCACCAACAGAATAGTGAGTGCAGCTCTGGAGTATAATACAGGATGTAACTCAGGATCAGTACAGGATAAGTAATGTATGTACACAGTGACTGCACCAGCAGAATAGTGAGTGCAGCTCTGGAGTATAATACAGGATGTAACTCAGGATCAGTACAGGATAAGTAATGTATGTACACAGTGACTGCTCCAGCAGAATAGTGAGTGCAGCTCTGGAGTATAATACAGGATAAGTAATGTATGTACATAGTGACTGCACCAGCAGAATAGTGAGTGCAGCTCTGGAGTATAATACAGGATGTGACTCAGGATCAGTACAGGATAAGTAATGTATGTACACAGTGACTGCACCAGCAGAATAGTGAGTGCAGCTCTGGAGTATAATACAGGATGTAACTGAGGATCAGTACACGATAAGTAATGTATGTGCACAGTGACTGCACCAGCAGAATAGTGAGTGCAGCTCTGGAGTATAATACAGGATGTAACTCAGGATCAGTACAGGATAAGTAATGTATGTACACAGTGACTGCACCAGCAGAATAGTGAGTGCTGCTCTGGAGTATAATACAGGATGTAACTCAGGATCAGAACAGGATAAGTAATGTATGTACACAGTGATTGTACCAGCAGAATAATGAGTGCAGCTCTGGAGTATAATACAGGATGTAACTAGGTGATTTTCCTAGTCTATGACGGAAAGTCATGGTTTTATTAAAGACACGGAGGCGAGTATTGCTATCTCCTTCTTTACTGTCCACCAATAGCAGCAAAGAAAAAAAATTTACATCACATAACGTAACCATAGTAACATCACCCTCCCCTCACAGTCCATATAACAGACGGCTCCTCCTCTCAATCCTCCTCTTTCTTTACGAGCCTGACACCATGACCGGAACCACCGAACACGAAACCGGAACCTGGAAACGGGAAACGACCAGCACGGAACCACCGGAACATCCCAACGAAAACCAGCAACTCGGAGCACCGGATCCTCTTGTCAACAAAAGCCAACATGGCTAGAACTGGAACAAGTCAATGGAGACCAAAAGCAAATCAACTTCCTCCTGAAAGCAATAAACAGGTTAAGTAATGGGCAGAATAAAACATCGCAAGTCAAACGCGATTCCGCCAGAGTAAACATCTCGAGTCAACACAGCATACATAGCATGCAAATCATACTGCAAACCACAGAAATACATAGTAAGGGAGGGAAACCCAGGGCGGGCAATACTCGCCTCCGTGTCTTTAATAAAACCATGACTTTCCGTCATAGACTAGGAAAATCATCTAGTTTTACAGCAAGACACGGAGGCTCCTATTGCTAAGTTTAAAGTTGAGCAATAACAGCAGAAAACAAATGAGGAGGCGGTCTAAAATAATACTCCCTGAATGTTGACGCCGAAGACCAGTCCGCCAGACGTAGGATATCCTCCAAACGAGCACCCGAAACAGCCAAAGCGGTAGCCGACGCGCCTCTAGCGGAATGAGCAGTAAATATGGAAGTATCAATTCCTGCCAACGACATAACCCACTTCATCCAGCGAGCCAAAGTAGGGCTGGAGACAGGACCAAACGGATGCCGAATGGACAAGAAAAGCTGAGGAACCGAAGACGCCCGGTAAGCACGCGTCCGGGACTCGTACTCCTTCAAACAAGCCACCGGGCAAAGAGCCGGCGAAGAAGGAAAAGACGGATAAGACACCGACCTAATGTTGGTCTTCGTACGTCTGGAAATATTGAAGGTGACCCCCTCCGGAGTAAAGGACCTGGCGTCGTGATCAAGTGCTCGAACATCGGAAACCCGCTTGCAGGAAATAAGGCAAAAAAGAACCAATAACTTGGCCGACAACTGCCTCAAAGTGAGATCAGGGTTACCAGGCCAGTCGGACAAAAAGGACAAGACGACCGACACGTCCCAGGTCGTGGTGAAGCGAGGCCGGGGAGGACGAGACATGCGGGAACCGCGAAGCAAACGGCACACAGAAGGATGCTGTCCCGCAGGGACGCCCTCAAAACCCTGATGCGTGGACGAAATCGCGGACCTGAACAAATTAATCGTCCGATAGGCCTTCCCCGCCTCGAAAAGAGAAGTAAGAAAATCCAAAAGATGAATCACAGGGGCCGAAACGGGATCCAAGTCCCGTTCCACGCACCAAACAGCCCAAGATCGCCAGGCTGCCCGATAAGATTTTCTGGTGCCGGGAGCCCACGCGTTGTCCAAAAGGTGTCTAGTTGCTTCAGAAATATCGACGACCTCTCCAGGCGTCCTGAGATTCGGCATGCCACCAGGCGCAGGGACCCGTCCGACAGAAGAGGGTGGTGAAAACCCTGAGGGTCCTGGAGGAGATCCGCCCGAGTCGGAAGGAGAAGAGGAACATCGATCAGGAGACCCAGGAGAGACGGGAACCAAGCCTGAGTCCCCCAAAAGGGGACCACCACCACCAACTCGGCCAACTGACGACGCACCTGCAACAGCATCCTCGGGATCATCGCGAACGGGGGAAATGCGTACATCAGGATCCCGGACCAGGACTGGAGAAACGCGTCCACTGCCTCCGCCGCCGGATCCGGACGCCAGCTGAAAAAACGCGGGAGTTGGGTATTGAGGCGTGAGGCAAACAGATCGATCCCAAACGGACCCCAGTATCCGGACAACATGGAGAAGGTCCCTGGTGCCAGCATCCAATCGCTGCTGTCCCTCAGGTAGCGAGAGCCCCAATCGGCTCGGCCGTTGTGAAGGCCAGGGAGATATTCCGCCTGAACCATGACCTCCCGAGAGAGACAAAACGACCAGAAGTCCTTCGCCAACCGGGCCAAAGTCGCCGAGCGTGTTCCTCCCAATCGGTTGATGTATCGCACTGCAGAGACATTGTCCATCCGCAAACGAATGCACGCGTGAGCCATACCACTGGTGAAACTCCGAATGGCAAACGACCCGGCCAGGAGCTCCAACGCGTTGATATGCATCCGAGTCTCGTCCACAGACCACCGACCGCCTGTGGAGATTCCATTGCAGTGGGCCCCCCAGCCGTGGAGACTGGCGTCCGACTCGATCGTGAGTTCTGGCTGGAGACCGAAAATCGCCCTGCCGTTCCACGCCCTCAGGTTGTCGATCCACCACACGAGCTCCTCCCTTGATTCTGGGTCCAGGATCAGAGTGTCTGCGAAGGAAGCGCCAGCACGGAGGTGCGCGATCTTCAACCGTTGAAGAGCCCTGTAATGAAGAGGGGCCGGAAACACCGCTTGGATCGAGGAGGCAAGGAGGCCGATGATCCTGGCCAAATGGCGGAGGGATAATTGCGGTATGGCGAGGGCACGTCTGAGTTCCTTGCGAATGGATACCAATTTCGACGTGGGTAGAGAGAGGGAGGTCAGTACGGAGTCCACCGTAAAGCCCAAGAACTCCATCCTCTGAGACGGGGTCAAACACGATTTCTCGTGGTTGATCAGGAACCCAAGATGGGAGAGCAGGTCCGTAGTCCAGCGCAGGTGGACCAGTAAGGTCGGGGCCGATTGATGCATGAGAAGCATGTCGTCCAGGTAGATTATGAGGCGGACCCCGCGACTGCGGAGCCATGTCACTACCGGACGCATCAACTTTGTGAAACACCACGGGGCCGAGGACAGGCCAAACGGGAGACACGTGAATCGCCAGATCTCCCCGTTCCACAGGAAACGCAGTAAGTCCCTGGAAGGAGCGGCAATAGGAACCGTCAAGTAAGCGTCCTTGAGGTCCAGCTTCACAAACCAGTCGCCCGGCAGGAGAAGATCCCGAAGTAGATGGATGCCCTCCATCTTGAAGTGGCGATATCGGACAATCGCATTCAGAGCCCGCAGGTTGATGACCGGGCGCACCTGACCCCCCTTCTTCTGGACCAAGAACATGGAACTGAGCACCCCCCGTGAACCCCGCGGGGCCCTTTCTATGGCCTGCTTGTGGTAGAGGGAAAAGAGCTCCAGATCCAACTGGGCAGAGCCGGGGTGGGAGAAACGGGAGGTGGGAGGTGGGGCAATGAGGTCTGGAGAGCCCACCAGTTCCACGTGGAAACCTTCCACCGTGGACAACACCCAGGGGTCGGACGATATCTCCGCCCAAGCGGGGGAAAAACGACGGAGTCTGCCCCCTATGCAATGATCCAAAGAATCCCCCGAGGGGGGAGGACTTACCGTAAGGGCGTCGTGAAGATTGATTTCCTCGATAGGATCTGCCACGCCATTGTCCACCTCTGGCCGGGAAGAAGGGGGATGGGAACTTCTGTTCCTGAAATGCGGGACGTTGATGGTAGGAGCCTCTGCCCGCATTACGGGCTTGGAAATTGGAACGGCCGGACAGACGGCCCCTAGTACTGCCGGCCCTGGTGGAGACCCGTCCCTGAAACACTCTCCTAATGGAGGACTGGGCCTTATCTAGGGCCGTAAAAGCCCCTACGAAGCGGCTCAGGTCCTTAATAAAGGAGTCGCCGAACAGATGACCCTGGGCGTCTGCGCCGGACTCAGTAAGAGCCAGGTTGGCCAATTTGGGATCCACCTTAAAAAGGATGGACTTGCGTCTCTCTATTGATAGAGATGTGTTGGTATTCCCAGCGATGCAGATCGCACGCTGAACCCAGCCCCTCATCTCTTCCGGGTCAACTTGGCCAGGGGACCAAAGATATCCAGGAGCTTATCCTGGCAGCTACGGAGAGCTGAGTCCAGACCCTTGCGGGGGTTCCAGCCCGACTTGGCCAGAAATTGGGTGACTTTGGGGTCAACCACGGGTGTGTCACACACCTTGTTAGGCACGATAGGCCTGGGGCATTCAGCCCTCATTTTATTGCGCGCCTCCTTACTAAGGGGGCGGCGGACCCAATACTCCAGATATTTCCCCACATGATCTGCAGGAAGCCATTCCGCCGATCTGGGATGGTGGAGGACGTCAGGGTCAAACATGGGTTCTCCCAACGGGTCAATAAGGGAAGATGCAGGAACGGCTACAGAAGAGGCATCCTTCACTTGGGAAGTAGAAGGGGTAGGGCAAGGGGCGTTACTGGGCCCCGAATGAGCCTCTTCCTCTGAACCTGCACTGGCTCCAGCAAAAGCCTCCTCATCTGACCCAAGTTCGGCGTCAGAATCACTCATCAATTGCGCTCTAGCGCTTTTCCAAGACCACGCCCGTTCTGTCTGGCGTGGATAGGCCCTTTTACGCGATCTATGCGCGTGTTCATGGGTGGCCGGAGGCGCACCAGTCAATTGGTCCTGTGGCACAGGAGGGTTCATAACTGGAGGTTGCTGAGCTAAAGGAGCCGCAGGCAGCACAGGCCCTGAAGCAGGGTGGCCAGCCAGTGCCTGTGCTATCGACTGCGACAGCACAGAGGACATTGAGTCCATCGCAGCAGAAATTGCGGCAGAGACAGAGCGCTGCAGCGCTACTGCCTGGGTGTCATCCATAATCTGAATATCCCTCACAGGGGATGAAGGAGCTGCAGCCTCAGGGGTAGGGTCTGAGAGCGGCATGGTAGGGATGTAGTAATAAAGGTAAGAGCAGGGACCGCTAACTAGCCTCAGGGTCTAGGAGGGAGCAGGGGCGAGAAGCTGAGTGTAGGCAAACTAATGGGCCGACAGCAGGGCAAGGAAGTAGGGTTAGTCACCCGTCAAACCGGAGCTCCGGAACGATGCGACCGCACAGCCGGAGGAATGCGATGAAAGAAAATGGCCGCCGAAGTCTCACGAGACCCGGCGGCAAGCACTGACTAAAACCAAAATGGCCGCCGAAATCCCGCGAGAACAAGCGGGAGGCGGCCGAAAAGGGGTACCAAGATGGCCGCCGAGATCTCGCGAGATCTCGCGGCCATAGAGAAGACGGTAGCGCGGGAACGATGCGCCCGAACAGGTAAAAAATCCACTGGAAGGGGAACAGAGGGAGAACCGGAGACACCGCAAGCGGCACAAAGGAGGGGGAGACCAAAGGATCAATCCATAAACGATAAATAGGATAAATAGGGTAAATACCCCCAGAAATAAAAACGGCCCCAGGGTAAGAAAACCCCCAAGAGGCCACAACACAATAACTGCACAGGGAACGTGCAGAAAATCCCAAACACGTTAAAATAAGCCAAATCTATAGAACAGGCACAATTAGATTAAACATAAATGAGCTGCCATAAAAAACATGTACTTATCTTGGTGGCAGCAGCAAAGAAAGAGGAGGATTGAGAGGAGGAGCCATCTGTTATATGGACTGTGAGGGGAGGGTGATGTTACTATGGTTACGTTATGTGATGTAAAAAATTTTTCTTTGCTGCTATTGGTGGACAGTAAAGAAGGAGATAGCAATAGGAGCCTCCGTGTCTTGCTGTAAAACTCAGGATCAGTAAAGGATAAGTAATGTAATGTATGTACACAGTGACTGCACCAGCAGAATAGTGTCACGGACGGTGTACAGGAAACAAGGCAAAGCAACATGTATAAACGACTCGCTGGATCCAAAAACTAAGGAACCAAAGGAGACCCCTGCAGAAGACCTGGCACTTTCCCTGGCTGCTCAGCCTATGCAAAGATCCGAATGGTGGAGGTTTGCATATCCACGAACCTTGACTATAAAGCCTTGAGCACCCTACAATAGTGAGGGGACACGACCACCGGCTCCCTACACAAGATACGGAGGGAGTCAGGGTCACCTGGGATCCAGCAAACAGAAAATAACAGATAAAGGTACAACACTTAGCTTTGAAGCAAACAGGAGGACAGAGTCAGCGTGCACACACACTCCAGGAAGTAGTATAAGCCGCCCAGAAAAGCCTTCTGGGGAAGAATTTAAAGGGAAGCAATTAGCCCAACACATGACAGCTGAGAGATGCTAACGAGAGGAGGAGCTGAATCCCACAACACAGAAACTCAAGGAGGAGGTTCTGAAAGGCCTCTGTCAGAGCTTCTCAGCTGTCTGGTTGTGACAGTACCCCTCCCTCTACGAGTGGACTCCGGACACTCAGAACCCACCTTCTCAGGATGGGACCTATGGAAAGCCCTGATGAGACGAGAGGCCTTAATTTCCGTCACTGGGACCCACATCCTCTCCTCAGGACCATACCCCTCCCACTGAACAAGGTACTGAAGAGAACCACGGACAAGACGAGAATCCACAATCCTAGAGACCTGAAATTCAAGATTCCCATCAACCATAATCGGAGGAGGAGGCAAAGGCGAGGGTACAATGGGTTGAACATAAGGTTTCAATAAGGACTTGTGAAAAACATTATGGATCTTCCAAGTCTGAGGAAGATCAAGACGGTATGCAACAGGATTGATGACAGACAGGATTTTGAAAGGCCCAATAAACCTAGGACCCAACTTCCAGGAGGGAACCTTCAATTTGATATTCTTGGTAGACAACCACACCAGATCACCAACATTCAGGTCCGGACCAAGCACACGTCTCTTATCAGCCACACGCTTATATCTCTCACTCATGCTCTTTAGATTATCTTGAATCTTTTGCCAAATAAATGACAAAGACGAGGAGAATCTGTCCTCATCAGGTAAACCAGAAGACCCCTCTCCCGAGAAAGTCCCAAACTGTGGATGAAACCCATATGCACCAAAAAATGGTGACTTATCAGAGGACTCCTGACGACGGTTATTTAAAGCAAACTCAGCAAGGGACAAAAAAGAACACCAATCCTCTTGATTCTCCGCCACAAAACAACGCAGATATGTCTCCAGATTCTGATTGACGCGCTCTGTCTGGCCATTCGTCTGCGGGTGGAAAGCAGAAGAGAATGACAACCGAACCCCCAAGCGAGAACAGAAAGCCTTCCAGAATCTGGAAACAAACTGCGTGCCCCTATCAGAGACTATGTCTGAAGGAATACCGTGCAATTTGACAATGTGATCAACAAATGCCTGCGCCAGCGTCTTAGCATTGGGCAAACCAGGAAAAGGGATGAAATGCACCATTTTGCTAAAACGGTCCACCACCACCAGAATAACAGTCTTCCCCGAGGAACGAGGCAGGTCCGTTATGAAGTCCATGGACAGATGTGTCCAAGGACGGGAAGGAATGGGTAAGGGAAGGAGAGGACCTGATGGCCGTGAATGAGGGACTTTGGCACGAGCGCAAGTCTCGCAGGCTGCCACAAAACCCTCAACCGACTTACGAAGCGCAGGCCACCAGAATCTCCGAGCGATGAGATCCAGTGTGGCTCTTACCCCCGGGTGCCCAGCAAGGACCGTATCGTGGTGATCTTTAAAAATCTTGTGTCTTAAAGCGAGAGGCACAAACAACCTCCCAGGAGGACAAAGATCAGGAGCCTCTGACTGGGCTGCCTGCACCTCTGCCTCCAATTCAGGAAAAAGAGCAGAGACCACCACACCTTCAGCCAAAATGGGACCCGGGTCTTCAAAATTCCCGCCTCCCGGAAAACAACGTGACAGGGCATCTGCCTTCACATTCTTAACTCCAGGGCAGAACGTGACAACAAAATTAAACCTAGAAAAGAACAAAGACCATCTGGCCTGTCTCGGGTTCAGACGCTTGGCTGACTCCAAGTAGGCCAGATTTTTATGGTCAGTAAATACGGTAATAGGGTGTCTGGCTCCCTCTAGCCAATGGCGCCATTCCTCAAAAGCCAACTTGATGGCCAACAATTCCCTATCTCCCACATCGTAATTTCTCTCTGCGGAGGAGAGTTTTCTTGAGAAAAAGGCACACGGTCGCCATTTGGCAGGAGAGGAACCCTGAGACAAGACCGCCCCCACACCCACCTCAGAAGCATCAACCTCAACTATGAAGGGTAAAGAAATATCAGGTTGCACCAAGATGGGAGCGGAAGCAAAACTCTCCTTGATATCAGAAAAAGCCTTACGCGCCTCTACTGACCAAGAAGAAAAATCTACCCCCTTTCTGGTCATATCAGTGAGTGGTGTAACAATAGAAGAATAATTCAAAATGAACTTCCTGTAATAATTGGCAAAGCCCAAAAAACGCATCAGCGCCTTTTGATTCTCAGGGAGCTCCCACTCAAGCACAGCGCGGACCTTCTCGGGGTCCATGCGAAAACCAGAAGCGGAGAGAAGAAACCCCAGAAATTGAATTTCTGGAACCGCAAACACACATTTTTCCAGTTTCGCATATAATTTATTCTCCCGCAGGATGAGCAAGACCTGACGTAAATGTTCCTTATGAGTTTTGAAATCGGGAGAAAAAATCAAAATGTCATCCAAATACACCAATACAAATTTTCCCATCAAATGATAAAAAATGCTGTTCACGAAATGCTGAAAAACGGCTGGAGCATTCATCAAACCAAAAGGCATAACTAAATTCTCAAAATGGCCCTCAGGGGTATTAAAGGCCGTCTTCCATTCGTCTCCTTCTCTGACCCTGACCAGGTTGTATGCCCCTCTTAAATCTAATTTGGAAAAGACTTTAGCCCCAACAACCTGGTTAAATAGGTCCGGGATCAGAGGAAGCGGATAAGGGTCACGAATTGTGATACTGTTCAGCTCCCTGAAATCCAGACAAGGTCTTAAAGAACCATCTTTTTTCTTAACAAAGAAAAAACAGCGGCAACAGGTGACTTCGAGGGTCGTATGTGTCCCTTTCTCAGACTCTCAGAGATATAAGCACGCATAGCGATCCTCTCAGGTTGGGAAAGATTGTATAAACGAGATTTAGGCAGCTTGGCGTCTGGGATGAGATTAATAGGGCAATCGTACTCCCTGTGCGGAGGCAAATCCTGAACTCCACTCTCAGAGAAGACATCCGAAAATTCAGAGAGAAAAGATGGTACAGTCTTAGTAGCAACCTCAGAAACAGATGTCGTGAGGCAATTCTCTCTGCAAAAGTCACTCCAACCATTTATTTGCCTCGCTTGCCAATCAATGGTGGGGTTATGCTTAGTGAGCCAGGGCAGCCCCAACACTAGAGGGGTGGGTAAACCGCTAAGGACGAAACATGACACATCCTCAACATGAGCATCACTCACAATTAAACGGATATTGTGAACTATGCCCTTTAATGATTTTTGAGAAAGTGGAGCAGAATCGATAGCAAAAACAGGAATATCCTTTCCCAAAGTGCGCACCTGGAAACCATGAGTTATCGCAAAATGATTATCAATGAGATTAACCGCTGCTCCACTATCCACAAAAATCTCACAAAAAATGTTCTTGCTCTCTAGCGCCACCCTAACCGGAAGGACAAAACGGGAACTACAAGCAAATGGAAAACCTTCAATTTCCGCCTCAACCCTGCCAATAGTAACAGACGGAACATTTTTAAAAGATTTTTTCCAGTTTGTTTCTTTATTACTCCCAGAAAACTGCCTGAATCTCCTAGAGGGACAAACATTTGCCAAATGATTTATACCTCCACAACAAAAACAAACCCTCCCATGCGAGCTGAATCTTCTATTGTCAGAAGCAATCAACCCCAGCTGCATGGGCTCCTGCTCAGAAGGGGCTGACGGCGACTGAGACCCCTGCGCACAGAACGGGACCGCTGCACTGTCCTGGGACTGAGTATGACAGGAAGGGGACATCTCTCCTCTCTCTCTAAGACGCCTGTCAATACGAACGGCCTGAGACATAGCAGAGTCCAAGGAAATAGGCCTCTCATGAAAGGCAAATGCATCTTTCAATCCCTCTGAAAGACCATGGCAAAATTGACTTCGGAGCGCAGCATCATTCCAACCAGTATCAGCTGCCCAACTCCGAAATTCTGAGCAGTATATTTCTGCGGATTGTTTACCCTGGCATAGGAGACGTAGTCTAGACTCCGCCAGAGCAATACGATCCGGATCATCATATATCTGACCCAGGGCTAAAAAGAATTCATCCACTGAACGGAGAGGCCGTGCCCCCTCCGGCAGCGAAAAGGCCCAGGACTGAGCGTTACCTCTGAGCAGCGATATAATGATCCCCACCCTCCGTTCCTCATCACCAGAGGAGTGGGGAAGAAGGCGAAAATGGAGTTTGCAAGCCTCTCTAAAACGCACAAAATTCTCACTACCCCCGGAGAACGTATCCGGGAGTGAGATCTTAGGCTCAGAAGAAACTCCATGAACGCAAGCTGAACCGGTCACTTGAAGCTGAGAAAGAGTCTTACGGAGGTCAGCTACCTCCAATGAAAGACCCTGGAAGCGTTCAGCCAAAAGTGAAACCGGATCCATGCTTGAGACGGTTATGGCGGCTTATAATGTCACGGACGATGTACAGGAAACAAGGCAAAGCAACATGTATAAACGACTCGCTGGATCCAAAAGCTAAGGAACCAAGGGAGACCCCTGCAGAAGACCTGGCACTTTCCCTGGCTGCTCAGCCTATGCAAAGATCCGAATGGTGGAGGTTTGCATATCCACGAACCTTGACTATAAAGCCCTGAGCACCCTACAATAGTGAGGGGACACGACCACCGGCTCCCTACACAAGACACGGAGGGAGTCAGGGTCACCTGGGATCCAGCAAACAGAAAATAACAGATAAAGGTACAACACTTAGCTTTGAAGCAAACAGGAGGACAGAGTCAGCGTGCACACACACTCCAGGAAGTAGTATAAGCCGCCCAGAAAAGCATTCTGGGGAAGAATTTAAAGGGAAGCAATTAGCCCAACACATGACAGCTGAGAGAGGCTAACGAGAGGAGGAACTGAATACCGCAACACAGAAACTCAAGGAGGAGGTTCTGAAAGGCCTCTGTCAGAGCTTCTCAGATGTCTGGTTGTGACAAATAGTGAGTGCAGCTCTGGAGTATAATACAGGAAGTAACTCAGGATCAGTACAGGATAAGTAATGTATGTACACAGTGACTGCACCAGCAGGATAGTGAGTGCAGCTCTGGAGTATAATACAGGATGTAACTCAGAATCAGTATAGGATAAGTAATGTATGCACACAGTGACTGCACCAGCAGAATAGTGAGTGCAGCTCTGGAGTATAATGCAGGATGTAACTCAGGATCAGTACAGGATAAGTAATGTATGTACACAGTGACTGCACCAGCAGAATAGTGAGTGCAGCTCTGGAGTATAACACAGGATGTAACTCAGGATCAGTACAGGATAAGTAATGTATGTACACAGTGACTGCACCAGCAGAATAGTGAGTGCAGCTCTGGAGTATAACACAGGATGTAACTCAGGATCAGTACAGGATAAGTAATGTATGTACACAGTGACTGCACCAGCAGAATAGCGAGTGCAGCTCTGGAGTATAATAAAGGATGTAACTCAGAATCAGTACAGGATAAGTAATGTATGCACACAGTGACTGCACCAGCAGAATAGCGAGTGCAGCTCTGGAGTATAATGCAGGATGTAACTCAGGATCAATACAGGATAAGTAATGTATGCACACAGTGACTACACCAGCAGAATAGCGAGTGCAGCTCTGGAGTATAATACAGAATGTAACTAAGGATCAGTACAGGATAAGTAATGTATGTACACAGTGACTGCACCAGCAGAATAGTGAGTGCAGCTCTGGAGTATAATACAGGATGTAACTCAGGATCAGTACAGGATAAGTAATGTATGTACACAGTGACTGCGCCAGCAGAATAGCGAGTGCAGCTCTGGAGTATAATACAGGATGTAACTCAGGATCAGTACAGGATAAGAAATGTATACACACAGTGACTGCACCAGCAGAATAGTGAGTGCAGCTCTGGAGTATAATACAGGATGTAACTCAGGATCAGTACAGGATAAGTAATGTATGAACACAGTGACTGCACCAGCAGAATAGTGAGTGCAGCTCTGGAGTATAATACAGGATAAGTAATGTATGTACACAGTGACTGCACCAGCAGAATAGTGAGTGCAGCTCTGGAGTATAATACAGGATATAACTCAGGATCAGTACAGGATAAGTAATGTATGTACACAGTGACTGAACCAGCAGAATAGTGAGTGCAGCTCTGGAGTATAATACAGAATGTAGCTCAGGATCAGTAAAGAATAAGTAATGTATGTACACAGTGACTGCACCAGCAGAATAGTGAGTGCAGCTCTGGAGTATAATACAGGATGTAACTCAGGATCAGTAAAGGATAAGTAATGTATGTACACAGTGACTGCACCAGCAGAATAGTGAGTGCAGCTCTGGATTATAATACAGGATGTAACTCAGGATCAGTACAGGATAAGTAATGTATGTACACAGAAACTGCACCAGCAGAATAGTGAGTGCAGCTCTGGAGTATAATACAGGATGTAACTCAGGATCAGTACAGGATAAGTAATGTATGTACACAGTGACTGAACTAGCAGAATAGTGAGTGCAGCTCTGGAGTATAATACAGGATATAGCTCAGGATCAGCAAAGGATAAGTAATGTATGTACACAGTGACTGCACCAGCAGAATAGTGAGTGCAGCTCTGGAGTATAACACAGGATGTAACTCAGGATCAGTACAGGATAAGTAATGTATGTACACAGTGACTGCACCAGCAGAATAGTGAGTGCAGCTCTGGAGTATAACACAGGATGTAACTCAGGATCAGTACAGGATAAGTAATGTATGTACACAGTGACTGCACCAGCAGAATAGCGAGTGCAGCTCTGGAGTATAATAAAGGATGTAACTCAGAATCAGTACAGGATAAGTAATGTATGCACACAGTGACTGCACCAGCAGAATAGCGAGTGCAGCTCTGGAGTATAATGCAGGATGTAACTCAGGATCAATACAGGATAAGTAATGTATGTACACAGTGACTGCACCAGCAGAATAGTGAGTGCAGCTCTGGAGTATAATACAGGATGTAACTCAGGATCAGTACAGGATAAGTAATGTATGTACACAGTGACTGCGCCAGCAGAATAGCGAGTGCAGCTCTGGAGTATAATACAGGATGTAACTCAGGATCAGTACAGGATAAGAAATGTATACACACAGTGACTGCACCAGCAGAATAGTGCGTGCAGCTCTGGAGTATAATACAGGATGTAACTCAGGATCAGTACAGGATAAGTAATGTATGAACACAGTGACTGCACCAGCAGAATAGTGAGTGCAGCTCTGGAGTATAATACAGGATAAGTAATGTATGTACACAGTGACTGCACCAGCAGAATAGTGAGTGCAGCTCTGGAGTATAATACAGGATATAACTCAGGATCAGTACAGGATAAGTAATGTATGTACACAGTGACTGAACCAGCAGAATAGTGAGTGCAGCTCTGGAGTATAATACAGAATGTAGCTCAGGATCAGTAAAGAATAAGTAATGTATGTACACAGTGACTGCACCAGCAGAATAGTGAGTGCAGCTCTGGAGTATAATACAGGATGTAACTCAGGATCAGTAAAGGATAAGTAATGTATGTACACAGTGACTGCACCAGCAGAATAGTGAGTGCAGCTCTGGATTATAATACAGGATGTAGCTCAGGATCAGTACAGGATAAGTAATGTATGTACACAGAAACTGCACCAGCAGAATAGTGGGTGCAGCTCTGGAGTATAATACAGGATGTAACTCAGGATCAGTACAGGATAAGTAATGTATGTACACAGTGACTGAACTAGCAGAATAGTGAGTGCAGCTCTGGAGTATAATACAGGATATAGCTCAGGATCAGCAAAGGATAAGTAATGTATGTACACAGTGACTGCAACAGCAGAATAGTGAGTGCAGCTCTGGAGTATAATACAGGATGTAACTCAGGATCAGTAAAGGATAAGTAATGTATGTACACAGTGACTGCACCAGCAGAATAGTGAGTGCAGCTCTGGAGTATAATACTGGATGTAGCTCAGGATCAGTACAGGATAAGTAATGTATGTACACAGTGACTGCACCAGCAGAATAGTGAGTGCAGCTCTGGAGTATAATACAGGATGTAACTCAGGATCAGTAAAGGATAAGTAATGTATGTACACAGTGACTGCACCAGCAGAATAGTGAGTGCAGCTCTGGAGTATAATACAGGATGTAACACAGGATCAGTACAGGATAAGTAATGTATGTACACAGTGACTGCACCAGCAGAATAGTGAGTGCAGCTCTGGAGTATAAATACAGGATGTAACACAGGATCAGTACAGGATAAGTAATGTATGTACACAGTGACTGCACCAGCAGAATAGTGAGTGCAGCTCTGGAGTATAATACAGGATGGAACTCAGGATCAGTACAGGATAAGTAATGTATGTACACAGTGACTGCACCAGCAGAATAGTGAGTGCAGCTCTGGAGTATAATACAGTATGTAACACAGGTTCAGTACAGGAGATGTAAGGTAATATCATGTACTTGTAATGACACATCAGGTGCACTCTGCCGTCTTACTAAACCTAGATACTGATGTTAAAATTGAGAGATTAGCCAACATATCCCACTAGGAGGACATGTCTGAGCACCGCGCCAAGGTTTCTCAAGTAGCTTGGGACCTAACACTCACCTACCTGTGCCACATGGGCAATACCAGGAGCCAGTGGGTAAATTACAGGAGCGTCAGGTCCGACTCCTAGCCAACTCACCAGTTTCCTCCAGCATGTAGCCATACTTGCAATGGGAGGAGGCTGCGAGTCCCACTCCAGACTGGCTGATATGGCCCAGGCCTCGCAGGTGCACCCAAATGTCGCCCATGGGTTTGAGCACTTCCTGCCGGTTTAACACTACGCCGCCATCTTTTCAGTTGGTTTGTGTGGCGAAACCAACCTCGCCACGGTGTTTTGGAGGGGGCTGTTTACCAGCCTCCTGCCCTGGGATTATGGTCCCTTAAGTTATTGGGTTTTAAGGCACTTGGGACGGAGCCCTCTGTCCCTGGATTGCATCATTTGCCTTACTTGCTTGGATGAAGCACATGGTGAGAACAATAGATAGCGGCCATTGTAGCTCACAGACACTGTTCTGACTTTCCCACACGGGGCTATCTTGCCTGTATTTGGTGCACAGAGACATCATTCAGTAGTTTGAAACTACCAAACAGGGGACACATTTATTAGTGACTATTTTCTGTATAACTTGTATATTTTCAGTGTAACTGTATCTTCCAAACTACTGAACAGATGTGGGTGAATTTTGGACATGTGGTTCACCCAGATCCCCCGGTTCCGAGGATATATTGGTTATGGGGTTATTGCATGTTTTGGGGTTCCTGTGATATGTTTTATAAAACTGTATTTCTCTGCCTTTGATGATTATATTCGCCCTTGTGTTCAAATAATCATCATCGGCAGAGGGGAGGATTTTGTGTGGGTGTGTTTCTATTGTCCTATTGTGTGTTTAAATGGTGATGTCTGTCCTGTTGTCTCCACATGTGTATTGGTGATCTCCCCTTTGTCCTGAGAGATAATTGGATTGGCCTCGGTTGTCTCCGGGACAGAGAGGAGGAAACCATGATGCATTGTGGGGATGTGTTGTATCTGTTCTGTATTTGCAAAACTGTAATAAAAACCAGGCTGGGTGTGCCAGCACATCAGACCACTGCTGACCCTCAAGACGGAGCCTTGTCTCGTTATTGGGGGGATTCCCTGTATGCTATTGGAGACTGATTGCCAGGAGTGTAAGCTGACTGTATGCCTTTCCTGTTCGTCTGCTGACAGCTATTTGCGAGGTTCCAGTTTGGAGTGCTATTTTGTATCCAGTTCGGGAGGTTGGTGTTCAGCAGTAGCTGTGCCTGTCTCTCAGAAAGGGGCATATCGCCTAAACGGATTTTAACCCCTTGTCTGCTGAAACGGTCCGTTACAGTTTGTATATAGACATACCTGGAGGTGTACAAACTCCAATTTAACCGCTTGCCGCCACGCTAACGCCGAAAGGCGTCATCGCGGCGGCTCTCCCAGGTCACACTAACGCCAATAGGCGTCATCTCGTGAGACGCGAGATTTCCTGTGAACGCGCGCACACAGGCGCGCGCGCTCACAGGAACGGAAGGTAAGCGAGTGGATCTCCAGCCTGCCAGCGGCGATCGCTCGCTGGCAGGCAGGAGATGTGATATTTTTTTTTCTTACTAAGTCTCATATTCCACTAACTTGTGTCAAAAAATAAAATCTCACATGAACTCACCATACCCCTCACGGAATCCAAATGCGTAACATCTTCTCACTCTTTAGGGCCCCTAAAATGCCAGGGCAGTATAAATACCCCACATGTGACGCCATTTCGGAAAGAAGACACCCCAAGGTATTCACTGAGGGGCATATTGAGTCCATGAAAGATTGACATTTTTGTCCCAAGTTAGCGGAAAGGGAGACTTTGTGAGAAAAAAAAAATAATTTCCGCTAACTTGTGCCCAAAAAAATTATTTCTATGAACTCGCCATGCCCCTCATTGAATACCTTGGGGTGTCTTCTTTCCAAAATGGGGTCACATTTGGGGTATTTATACTGCCCTGGCATTTTAGGGGCCCTAAAGTGTGAGAAGAAGTCTGGGATCCAAATGTCTAAAAAATTTGGGCCCCTTTGCTCATCTAGGCTGCAGAAAAGTGTCACACATGTGGTATCGCCGTACTCAGGAGAAGTTGGGAAATGTGTTTTGGGGTGTCATTTTACATATACCCATGCTGGGTGAGAGAAATATCTTGGTCAAATGCCAACTTTGTATAAAAAAATGGGAAAAGTTGTCTTTTGCCAAGATATTTCTCTCACCCAGCAGAGGTATATGTAAAATGACACCCCAAAACACATTCCCCAACTTCTCCTGAGTACGGCGATACCAGATGTGTGACACTTTTTTGCAGCCTAGGTGGGCAAATGGGCCCACATTCCAAAGTGCACCTTTCGGATTTCACCGGCCATTTTTTACACATTTTGATTTGAAACTACTAACCACACATTAGGGCCCCTAGAATGCCAGGGCAGTATAACTACGCCACAAGTGACCCCATTTTGGAAAGAAGACACCCCAAGGTATTTCGTGATGGGCATAGTGAGTTCATGGAATTTTTTATTTTTTGTCACAAGTTAGTGGAATATGAGACTTTGTAAGAAAAAAAAAAAAATCATAATTTTCTGCTAACTTGTGACAAAAAATAAAAAGTTCTATGAACTCACTATGCCCATCAGTGAATACCTTAGGGTGTCTACTTCCCGAAATGGGGTCATTTGTGGGGTTTTTCTACTGTCTGGGCATTGTAGAACCTCAGGAAACATGACAGATGCTCAGAAAGTCAGAGCTGCTTCAAAAAGCAGAAATTCACATTTTTGTACCATAGTTTGTAAACGCTATAACTTTTACCCAAACCATTTTTTTTTGTCCAAACATTTTTTTTTTATCAAAGACATGTAGAACAATAAATTTAGCGAAAAATTTATATATGGATGTCGTTTTTTTTGCTAAATTTTACAGCTGAAAGTGAAAAATGTCATTTTTTTGCAAAAAAATCGTTAAATTTCGATTAATAACAAAAAAAGTAAAAATGTCAGCAGCAATGAAATACCACCAAATGGAAGCTCTATTAGTGAGAAGAAAAGGAGGTAAAATTCATTTGGGTGGTAAGTTGCATGACCGAGCAATAAACCGCTAAAGTTGTGGAGTGCCGATTTGTAAAAAAAGGGCCTGGTCACTAGGGGGGTATAAACCTGTGGTCCTTAAGTGGTTAATGTGCCTGTTTTCCATCCACAGTATGAGGGTTTAGTAAGCCCGCAGATGCACCTGTCTTTGCAAATGTTATCACATCCACATCATTGCTATCCTGTGTAGGATGTCTATTGTGGTACTTGTGGTCCGCTGCGGGCATCCTCCACTGTATGCATTTCTGCTGGGGGTCACCGTTAGTAACGGGCCACAAGTGCAGGATCTGCTCCCCTGTATACATATATCTGCCCATGGGGTTGACACGTCCTGTTTGACACCATGTTTTCCGTTGGTTGATATCCTGTCCTTCTCAGCCTCGTGCTGGATTCACCTCCTGTTGTCTCTTTCATTGCCCAGCAGGTAACTGATGATTCTTCTCGTCATTTCCTCACGACCTCCTGGAATGCGGGGACTTGGAGATGGGACAGCAGTGTCTCCCTCCTGCAATATGAGGATATATAACGAGGCCGGTGCCTCCTTACATGGTGATTTCAGCTCCTTCTTCACATGTTGGGCAGATCTAATATTCCGGGTGTAATGTGCGCTCGACATCTCTGCCCCGATGAGAGATGAGACCGGCTGCCAACAATCCATTTACTGCCATCTTTATTTAATGACCCCACAGCTTCCATCCAATCATCCTTCTGGTGAGTCGCGTGCCAAGATTCTGCAGAGCTTCAGACTGTCCTGGAAGAAGGTGGAAGGATTTATGGAGGCCTCGAGCTCTTCCATCATGTATGAGGGACTCCATATATCCTCCTCAAATCCCACAGATACAAGTAGAATGGGCTGTATGAAAACACTGTGCAGATCACAGATCTCTGTCACTGTAAGTATCCTGTATTATACTCCAGAGCTGTACTCACTATTCTGCTGGTGCAGTCACTGTGTACATACATTACTTATCCTGTACTGATCCTGAGTTACATCCTGTATTATACTCCAGAGCTGTACTCACTATTCTGCTGGTGCAGTCACTGTGTACATACATTACTTATCCTGTACTGACCCTGAGTTACATCCTGTATTATACTCCAGAGCTGCACTCACTATTCTGCTGGTGCAGTCACTGTGTACATACATTACTTATCCTGTACTGATCCTGAGTTACATCCTGTATTATACTCCAGAGCTGCACTCACTATTCTGCTGGTGCAGTCACTGTGTACATTACATTACTTATCCTGTACTGATCCTGAGTTACATCCTGTATTATACTCCAGAGCTGCACTCACTATTCTGCTGGTGCAGTCACTGTGTACATACATTACTTATCCTGTACTGATCCTGAGTTATATCCTGTATTATACTCCAGAGCTGCACTCACTATTCTGCTGGTGCAGTCACTGTGCACATACATTACTTATCCTGTACTGATCCTGAGTTACATCCTGTATTATACTCCAGAGCTGCACTCACTATTCTGCTGGTGCAGTCACTGTGTACATATATTACTTATCCTGTACTGATCCTGAGTTACATCCTGTATTATACTCCAGAGCTGCACTCACTATTCTGCTGGTGCAGTCACTGTGTACATATATTACTTATCCTGTACTGATCCTGAGTTACATCCTGTATTATACTCCAGAGCTGCACTCACTATTCTGCTGGTGCAGTCACTGTGTACATATATTACTTATCCTGTACTGATCCTGAGTTACATCCTGTATTATACTCCAGAGCTGCACTCACTATTCTGCTGGTGCAGTCACTGTGTACATACATTACTTATCCTGTACTGATCCTGAGTTACATCCTGTATTATACTCCAGAGCTGCACTCACCATTCTGCTGGTGCAGTCACTGTGTACATACATTACTTATCCTGTACTGATCCTGAGTTACATCCTGTATTATACCCCAGAGCTGCACTCACTATTCTGCTGGTGCAGTCACTGTGTACATACATTACTTATCCTGTACTGATCCTGAGTTACATCCTGTATTATACTCCAGAGCTGCAGTCACTATTCTGCTGGTGCAGTCGCTGTGTACATACATTACTTATCCTGTACTGATCCTGAGTTATATCCTGTATTATACTCCAGAGCTGCGCTCACTATTCTGCTGGTGCAGTCACTGTGTACATACATTACTTATCCTGTACTGATCCTGAGTTACACCCTGTATTATACTCCAGAGCTGCAGTCACTATTCTGCTGGTGCAGTCACTGTGTACATACATTACTTATCCTGTACTGACCCTGAGTTACATCCTGTATTATACTCTAGGGCTGCACTCACTATTCTGCTGGTGCAGTCACTGTGTACATACATTACTTATCCTGTACTGATCCTGAGTAGGGATGAGCGAACTCGAACTGTATAGTTCGGGTTCGTACCGAATTTTGGGGTGTCCGTGACACGGACCCGAACCCGGACATTTTCGTAAAAGTCCGGGTTCGGGTTCGGTGTTCGTCGCTTTCTTCGCGCTTTTGTGACGCTTTCTTGGCGCTTTTTGAAAGGCTGCAAAGCAGCCAATCAACAAGCGTCATACTACTTGCCCCAAGAGGCCATCACAGCCATGCCTACTATTGGCATGGCTGTGATTGGCCAGAGCACCATGTGACCCAGCCTCTATTTAAGCTGGAGTCACATAGCGCCGCCCGTCACTCTGCTCTGATTAGCATAGGGAGAGGTTGCGGCTGCGACAGTAGGGCGAGATTAGGCAGATTAACTCCTCCAAAGGACTTGATTAACTGATCGATCTGCAGCTGTGGATCATTGAGCTGCTGATCCTCAATTGCTCACTGTTTTTAGGCTGCACAGACCGTTTGTCAGTCTCATTTTTCTGGGGTGATCGGCGGCCATTTTGTGTCTTGTGGTGCGCCAGCACAAGCTGCGACCAAGTGCATTTAACCCTCAATGGTGTGGTTGTTTTTTGGCTAAAGCCTACATCAGGGTGAAGCTGTCACACCAAGTGCATTTAACCAGCAATAGTCTGTTCATTTTTTGGCCATATACAAAATCAGGGGCAAGCTGCGCCTGTCACCAAGTGCATTTAACCCTCAATGGTGTGGTTGTTTTTTGGCTAAAGCCTACATCAGGGTGAAGCTGTCACACCAAGTGCATTTAACCAGCAATAGTCTGTTCATTTTTTGGCCATATACAAAATCAGGGGCAAGCTGCGCCTGTCACCAAGTGCATTTAACCCTCAATGGTGTGGTTGTTTTTTGGCTAAAGCCTACATCAGGGTGAAGCTGTCACACCAAGTGCATTTAACCAGCAATAGTCTGTTCATTTTTTGGCCATATACAAAATCAGGGGCAAGCTGCGCCTGTCACCAAGTGCATTTAACCCTCAATGGTGTGGTTGTTTTTTGGCTAAAGCCTACATCAGGGTGAAGCTGTCACACCAAGTGCATTTAACCAGCAATAGTCTGTTCATTTTTTGGCCATATACAAAATCAGGGGCAAGCTGCGCCTGTCACCAAGTGCATTTAACCCTCAATGGTGTGGTTGTTTTTTGGCTAAAGCCTACATCAGGGTGAAGCTGTCACACCAAGTGCATTTAACCAGCAATAGTCTGTTCATTTTTTGGCCATATACAAAATCAGGGGCAAGCTGCGCCTGTCACCAAGTGCATTTAACCCTCAATGGTGTGGTTGTTTTTTGGCTAAAGCCTACATCAGGGTGAAGCTGTCACACCAAGTGCATTTAACCAGCAATAGTCTGTTTATTTTTTGGCCATATCCCAGTCTAATTCTGTCACTAAATCCATACCGGTCACCCAGCGCCTAAATACTAGGCCTCAAATTTATATCCAGCTAAATCTGTCCCTAGTGCTGTAGCTGGGCGAGTTATTTAGTGTCCGTTCAAGCACATTTTTTGTTCTGGGTTGAAATACAATTCCCAATTTAGCAATTTCATAATTTAGTGGTTCCTGCTATATCAGAGCTATTTGAAATCTATCCCAAAAAGGGTATATAATATTGAAGGTGCACATTGGGTCATTCAGAATAACTTCACACACACCCGCTACTGTGTATTTCCAAGTCTAATTCTGTCACTAAACCCATACCGGTGACCCAGCGCCTAAATACTAGGCCTCAAATTTAAATCCCTCTAAATCTCTCGTTACCGCTGTACTGTTGTTGCTGGGCAAGATATTTAGTGTCCGTCAAAGCACATTTCTTGTTCTGGGTTGAAGTACAATTCCCAATTTAGCAATTTCATAATTTAGTGGTTTCTGCTATATCAGAGCTATTTGAAATCTATCCCTAAAAGGGTATATAATATTGAAGGTGCACATTGGGTCATTCAGAATAACTTCACACACACGCTTCTGTGCATTTCCAAGTCTAATTCTGTCACTAAACCCATACCTGTCACCCAGCGCCTAAATACTAGGCCTCAAATTTAAATCCCTCTAAATCTCTCGTTACCGCTGTACTGTTGTTGCTGGGCAAGATATTTAGTGTCCGTCAAAGCACATTTTTTGTTCTGGGTTGAAGTACAATTCCCAATTTAGCGATTTCATAATTTAGTGGTTTCTGCTATATCAGAGCTATTTGAAATCTATCCCTAAAAGGGTATATAATATTCAAGGTGCACATAGGGTCATTCAGAATAACTTCACACACACGCTACTGTGCATTTCCAAATCTAATTCTGTCACTAAACCCATACCTGTCACCCAGCGCCTAAATACTAGGCCTCAAATTTAAATCCCTCTAAATCTCTCGTTACCGCTGTACTGTTGTTGCTGGGCAAGATATTTAGTGTCCGTCAAAGCACATTTTTTGTTCTGGGTTGAAGTACAATTCCCAATTTAGCAATTTCATAATTTAGTGGTTTCTGCTATATCAGAGCTATTTGAAATCTATCCCTAAAAGGGTATATAATATTGAAGGTGCACATTGGGTCATTCAGAATAACTTCACACACACGCTTCTGTGCATTTCCAAGTCTAATTCTGTCACTAAACCCATACCGGTGACCCAGCGCCTAAATACTAGGCCTCAAATTTAAATCCCTCTAAATCTCTCGTTACCGCTGTACTGTTGTTGCTGGGCAAGATATTTAGTGTCCGTCAAAGCACATTTCTTGTTCTGGGTTGAAATACAATTCCCAATTTAGCAATTTCATAATTTAGTGGTTTCTGCTATATCAGAGCTATTTGAAATCTATCCCTAAAAGGGTATATAATATTGAAGGTGCACATTGGGTCATTCAGAATAACTTCACACACACGCTTCTGTGCATTTCCAAGTCTAATTCTGTCACTAAACCCATACCTGTCACCCAGCGCCTAAATACTAGGCCTCAAATTTAAATCCCTCTAAATCTCTCGTTACCGCTGTACTGTTGTTGCTGGGCAAGATATTTAGTGTCCGTCAAAGCACATTTTTTGTTCTGGGTTGAAATACAATTCCCAATTTAGCAATTTCATAATTTAGTGGTTTCTGCTATATCAGAGCTATTTGAAATCTATCCCTAAAAGGGTATATAATATTGAAGGTGCACATTGGGTCATTCAGAATAACTTCACACACACGCTTCTGTGCATTTCCAAGTCTAATTCTGTCACTAAACCCATACCTGTCACCCAGCGCCTAAATACTAGGCCTCAAATTTAAATCCCTCTAAATCTCTCGTTACCCACCGCTGTACTGTTGTTGCTGGGCAAGATATTTAGTGTCCGTCAAAGCACATTTTTTGTTCTGGGTTGAAGTACAATTCCCAATTTAGCAATTTCATAATTTAGTGGTTTCTGCTATATCAGAGCTATTTGAAATCTATCCCTAAAAGGGTATATAATATTGAAGGTGCACATTGGGTCATTCAGAATAACTTCACACACACGCTTCTGTGCATTTCCAAGTCTAATTCTGTCACTAAATCCATACCGGTGACCCAGCGCCTAAATACTAGGCCTCAAATTTAAATCCCTCTAAATCTCTCGTTACCCACCGCTGTACTGTTGTTGCTGGGCAAGATATTTAGTGTCCGTCAAAGCACATTTTTTGTTCTGGGTTGAAGTACAATTCCCAATTTAGCAATTTCATAATTTAGTGGTTTCTGCTATATCAGAGCTATTTGAAATCTATCCCTAAAAGGGTATATAATATTCAAGGTGCACATTGGGTCATTCAGAATAACTTCACACACACGCTTCTGTGCATTTCCAAGTCTAATTCTGTCACTAAATCCATACCGGTGACCCAGCGCCTAAATACTAGGCCTCAAATTTAAATCCCTCTAAATCTCTCGTTACCCACCGCTGTACTGTTGTTGCTGGGCAAGATATTTAGTGTCCGTCAAAGCACATTTTTTGTTCTGGGTTGAAGTACAATTCCCAATTTAGCAATTTCATAATTTAGTGGTTTCTGCTATATCAGAGCTATTTGAAATCTATCCCTAAAAGGGTATATAATATTGAAGGTGCACATAGGGTCATTCAGAATAACTTCACACACACGCTTCTGTGCATTTCCAAGTCTAATTCTGTCACTAAATCCATACCGGTGACCCAGCGCCTAAATACTAGGCCTCAAATTTAAATCCCTCTAAATCTCTCGTTACCCACCGCTGTACTGTTGTTGCTGGGCAAGATATTTAGTGTCCGTCAAAGCACATTTTTTGTTCTGGGTTGAAGTACAATTCCCAATTTAGCAATTTCATAATTTAGTGGTTTCTGCTATATCAGAGCTATTTGAAATCTATCCCTAAAAGGGTATATAATATTCAAGGTGCACATAGGGTCATTCAGAATAACTTCACACACACGCTTCTGTGCATTTCCAAGTCTAATTCTGTCACTAAATCCATACCGGTCACCCAGCGCCTAAATACTAGGCCTCAAATTTATATCCCGCTGAATTTGAATACAATACATTGGGCCAAATAATATATTTGTTGTTGTGGTGAACCATAACAATGAGAAAAACATCTAGTAAGGGACGCGGACGTGGACATGGTCGTGGTGGTGTTAGTGGACCCTCTGGTGCTGGGAGAGGACGTGGCCGTTCTGCCACATCCACACGTCCTAGTGTACCAACTACCTCAGGTCCCAGTAGCCGCCAGAATTTACAGCGATATATGGTGGGGCCCAATGCCGTTCTAAGGATGGTAAGGCCTGAGCAGGTACAGGCATTAGTCAATTGGGTGGCCGACAGTGGATCCAGCACGTTCACATTATCTCCCACCCAGTCTTCTGCAGAAAGCGCACAGATGGCGCCTGAAAACCAACCCCATCAGTCTGTCACATCACCCCCATGCATACCAGGGAAACTGTCTCAGCCTCAAGTTATGCAGCAGTCTCTTATGCTGTTTGAAGACTCCGCTGGCAGGGTTTCCCAAGGGCATCCACCTAGCCCTTCCCCAGCGGTGAAAGACATAGAATGCACTGACGCACAACCACTTATGTTTCCTGATGATGAGGACATGGGAATACCACCTCAGCATGTCTCTGATGATGACGAAACACAGGTGCCAACTGCTGCGTCTTTCTGCAGTGTGCAGACTGAACAGGAGGTCAGGGATCAAGACTGGGTGGAAGACGATGCAGGGGACGATGAGGTCCTAGACCCCACATGGAATGAAGGTCGTGCCACTGACTTTCACAGTTCGGAGGAAGAGGCAGTGGTGAGACCGAGCCAACAGCGTAGCAAAAGAGGGAGCAGTGGGCAAAAGCAGAACACCCGCCGCCAAGAGACTCCGCCTGCTACTGACCGCCGCCATCTGGGACCGAGCACCCCAAAGGCAGCTTCAAGGAGTTCCCTGGCATGGCACTTCTTCAAACAATGTGCTGACGACAAGACCCGAGTGGTTTGCACGCTGTGCCATCAGAGCCTGAAGCGAGGCATTAACGTTCTGAACCTGAGCACAACCTGCATGACCAGGCACCTGCATGCAAAGCATGAACTGCAGTGGAGTAAACACCTTAAAACCAAGGAAGTCACTCAGGCTCCCCCTGCTACCTCTTCTGCTGCTGCCGCCTCGGCCTATTCTGCTGCTGCCGCCTCGGCCTCTTCCTCCGCCTCTGGAGGAACGTTGGCACCTGCCGCCCAGCAAACAGGGATGTACCACCAACACCACCACCTCCGTCACCAAGCGTCTCAACCATGTCACACGCCAGCGTTCAGCTCTCCATCTCACAAACATTTGATAGAAAGCGTAAATTCCCACCTAGCCACCCTCGATCCCTGGCCCTGAATGCCAGCATTTCTAAACTACTGGCCTATGAAATGCTGTCATTTAGGCTGGTGGACACAGACAGCTTCAAACAGCTCATGTCGCTTGCTGTCCCACAGTATGTTGTTCCCAGCCGGCACTACTTCTCCAAGAGAGCCGTGCCTTCCCTGCACAACCAAGTATCCCATAAAATCAAGTGTGCACTGCGCAACGCCATCTGTAGCAAGGTCCACCTAACCACAGATACGTGGACCAGTAAGCACGGCCAGGGACGCTATATCTCCCTAACTGCACACTGGGTAAATGTAGTGGCAGCTGGGCCCCAGGCGGAGAGCTGTTTGGCGCACGTCCTGCCGCCGCCAAGGATCGCAGGGCAACATTCTTTGCCTCCTGTTGCCACCTCCTCCTTCTCGGCTTCCTCCTCCTCTTCTTCCACCTGCTCATCCAGTCAGCCACACACCTTCACCACCAACTTCAGCACAGCCCGGGGTAAACGTCAGCAGGCCATTCTGAAACTCATATGTTTGGGGGACAGGCCCCACACCGCACAGGAGTTGTGGCGGGGTATTGAACAACAGACCGACGAGTGGTTGCTGCCGGTGAGCCTCAAGCCCGGCCTGGTGGTGTGTGATAATGGGCGAAATCTCGTTGCAGCTCTGGGACTAGCCAATTTGACGCACATCCCTTGCTTGGCGCATGTGCTGAATTTGGTGGTGCAGAAGTTCATTCACAACTACCCCGACATGTCAGAGCTGCTGCATAAAGTGCGGGCCGTCTGTTCGCGCTTCCGGCGTTCACATCCTGCCGCTGCTCGCCTGTCTGCGCTACAGCGTAACTTCGGCCTTCCCGCTCACCGCCTCATATGCGACGTGCCCACCAGGTGGAACTCCACCTTGCACATGCTGGACAGACTGTGCGAGCAGCAGCAGGCCATAGTGGAGTTTCAGCTGCAGCACGCACGGGTCAGTCGCACTACAGAACAGCACCACTTCACCACCAATGACTGGGCCTCCATGCGAGACCTGTGTGCCCTGTTGCGCTGTTTCGAGTACTCCACCAACATGGCCAGTGGCGATGACACCGTTATCAGCGTTACAATACCACTTCTATGTCTCCTTGAGAAAACACTTAGGGCGATGATGGAACAGGAGGTGGCCCAGGAGGAGGAGGAGGAGGATGAGGAAGAGGGGTCATTTTTAGCACTTTCAGGCCAGTCTCTTCGAAGTGACTCAGAGGGAGGTTGTTTGCAACAGCAGAGGCCAGGTACAAATGTGGCCAGCCAGGGCCCACTACTGGAGGACGAGGAGGACGAGGATGAGGAGGAGGTGGAGGAGGATGAGGATGAAGCATGGTCACAGCGGGGTGGCACCCAACGCAGCTCGGGCCCATCACTGGTGCGTGGCTGGGGGGAAAGGCAGGACGATGACGATACGCCTCCCACAGAGGACAGCTTGTCCTTACCCCTGGGCAGCCTGGCACACATGAGCGACTACATGCTGCAGTGCCTGCGCAACGACAGCAGAGTTGCCCACATTTTAACCTGTGCGGACTACTGGGTTGCCACCCTGCTGGATCCACGCTACAAAGACAATGTGCCCACCTTACTTCCTGCACTGGAGCGTGATAGGAAGATGCGCGAGTACAAGCGCACGTTGGTAGACGCGCTACTGAGAGCATTCCCAAATGTCACAGGGGAACAAGTGGAAGCCCAAGGCCAAGGCAGAGGAGGAGCAAGAGGTCGCCAAGGCAGCTGTGTCACGGCCAGCTCCTCTGAGGGCAGGGTTAGCATGGCAGAGATGTGGAAAACTTTTGTCAACACGCCACAGCTAACTGCACCACCACCTGATACGCAACGTGTTAGCAGGAGGCAACATTTCACTAACATGGTGGAACAGTACGTGTGCACACCCCTCCACGTACTGACTGATGGTTCGGCCCCATTCAACTTCTGGGTCTCTAAATTGTCCACGTGGCCAGAGCTAGCCTTTTATGCCTTGGAGGTGCTGGCCTGCCCGGCAGCCAGCGTTTTGTCTGAACGTGTATTCAGCACGGCAGGGGGCGTCATTACAGACAAACGCAGCCGCCTGTCTACAGCCAATGTGGACAAGCTGACGTTCATAAAAATGAACCAGGCATGGATCCCACAGGACCTGTCCGTCCCTTGTCCAGATTAGACATTAACTACCTCCCCATAACCATATATTATTGGACTCCAGGGCACTTCCTCATTCAATCCTATTTTTATTTTCATTTTACCATTATATTGCGATGCTACCCAAAGTTGAATGAACCTCTCCTCTGCCTGTGTGCTAGGCCTAAATATATGCCAATGTACTGTTGCAGTGGTGGCTGACGTGAAGCCTGATTCTCTGCTATGACATGCAGACTAATTCTCTGCTGACATGAAGCCAGATTGTCTGTTACGGGACCTCTCTCCTCTGCCTGGGTGCTGGGCCTAAATTTATGACAATGGACTGTTGCAGTGGTGGCTGACGTGAAGCCTGATTCTCTGCTATGACATGCAGACTGATTCTCTGCTGACATGAAGCCAGATCCTCTGTTACGGGACCTCTCTCCTCTGCCTGGGTGCTGGGCCTAAATTTATGACAATGGACTGTTGCAGTGGTGGCTGACGTGAAGCCTCATTCTCTGCTATGACATGCAGACTGATTCTCTGCTGACATGAAGCCAGATCCTCTGTTACGGGACCTCTCTCCTCTGCCTGGGTGCTGGGCCTAAATTTATGACAATGGACTGTTGCAGTGGTGGCTGACGTGAAGCCTGATTCTCTGCTATGACATGCAGACTGATTCTCTGCTGTCATGAAGCCAGATTGTCTGTTACGGGACCTTTCTCCTCTGCCTGGGTTCTGGGCCTAAATTTATGAAAATTGACTCTTACAGTGGTGGGTGACGTGAAGCCTGATTCTCTGCTATGATATGAAGACTGATTCTCTGCTGACATGAAGCCAGATTGTCTGTTACGGGACCTTTCTCCTCTGCCTGGGTTCTGGGCCTAAATTTATGAAAATTGACTCTTACAGTGGTGGGTGACGTGAAGCCTGATTCTCTGCTATGATATGAAGACTGATTCTCTGCTGACATGAAGCCAGATTGTCTGTTACGGGACCTTTCTCCTCTGCCTGGGTTCTGGGCCTAAATTTATGAAAATTGACTCTTACAGTGGTGGGTGACGTGAAGCCTGATTCTCTGCTATGATATGAAGACTGATTCTCTGCTGACATGAAGCCAGATTGTCTGTTACGGGACCTTTCTCCTCTGCCTGGGTTCTGGGCCTAAATTTATGAAAATTGACTCTTACAGTGGTGGGTGACGTGAAGCCTGATTCTCTGCTATGATATGAAGACTGATTCTCTGCTGACATGAAGCCAGATTGTCTGTTACGGGACCTTTCTCCTCTGCCTGGGTTCTGGGCCTAAATTTATGAAAATTGACTCTTACAGTGGTGGGTGACGTGAAGCCTGATTCTCTGCTATGATATGAAGACTGATTCTCTGCTGACATGAAGCCAGATTGTCTGTTACGGGACCTTTCTCCTCTGCCTGGGTTCTGGGCCTAAATTTATGAAAATTGACTCTTACAGTGGTGGGTGACGTGAAGCCTGATTCTCTGCTATGATATGAAGACTGATTCTCTGCTGACATGAAGCCAGATTGTCTGTTACGGGACCTTTCTCCTCTGCCTGGGTTCTGGGCCTAAATTTATGAAAATTGACTCTTACAGTGGTGGGTGACGTGAAGCCTGATTCTCTGCTATGATATGAAGACTGATTCTCTGCTGACATGAAGCCAGATTGTCTGTTACGGGACCTTTCTCCTCTGCCTGGGTTCTGGGCCTAAATTTATGAAAATTGACTCTTACAGTGGTGGGTGACGTGAAGCCTGATTCTCTGCTATGATATGAAGACTGATTCTCTGCTGACATGAAGCCAGATTGTCTGTTACGGGACCTTTCTCCTCTGCCTGGGTTCTGGGCCTAAATTTATGAAAATTGACTCTTACAGTGGTGGGTGACGTGAAGCCTGATTCTCTGCTATGATATGAAGACTGATTCTCTGCTGACATGAAGCCAGATTCTCTGTTACAGGACCTCTCTCCTCTGCCTGGGTGCTGGGCCTAAATTTATGACAATGGACTGTTGCAGTGGTGGCTGACGTGAAGCCTGATTCTCTGCTATGACATGCAGACTGATTCTCTGCTGACATGAAGCCAGATTCTCTGTTACGGGACCTCTCTCCTCTGCCTGTGTGTGTGCTGGGCCTAAATATATGCCAATGGACTGTTGCAGTGGTGGCTGACGTGAAGCCTGATTCTCTGCTATGACATGCAGACTAATTCTCTGCTGACATGAAGACAGATTCTCTGTTACGGGACCTCTCTCCTCTGCCTGGGTGCCGGGGCCTAAATATCTGAGAATGGACTGTTCCAGTGGTGGGTGACGGGAAGCCAGATTCTCTGCTATGGAACCTCTCTCCAATTGATTTTGGTTAATTTTTATTTATTTAATTTTTATTTTAATTCATTTCCCTATCCACATTTGTTTGCAGGGGATTTACCTACATGTTGCTGCCTTTTGCAGCCCTCTAGCTCTTTCCTGGGCTGTTTTACAGCCTTTTTAGTGCCGAAAAGTTCGGGTCCCCATTGACTTCAATGGGGTTCGGGTTCGGGACGAAGTTCGGATCGGGTTCGGATCCCGAACCCGAACATTTCCGGGATGTTCGGCCGAACTTCTCGAACCCGAACATCCAGGTGTTCGCTCAACTCTAATCCTGAGTTACATCCTGTATTATACTCCAGAGCTGCACTCACTATTCTGCTGGAGCAGTCACTGTGTACATACATTACTTATCCTGTACTGATCCTGAGTTACATCCTGTATTATACTCCAGAGCTGCACTCACTATTCTGCTGGTGCAGTCACTGTGTACATACATTACTTATCCTGTACTGATCCTGAGTTACATCCTGTATTATACTCCAGAGCTGCACTCACTATTCTGCTGGTGCAGTCACTGTGTACAGACATTACTTATCCTGTACTGATCCTGAGTTACATCCTGTATTATACTCCAGAGCCGCACTCACTATTCTGCTGGTGCAGTCACTGTGTACATACATTACTTATCCTGTACTGATCCTGAGTTTTACAGCCAGACACGGAGGCTCATGTTGCTTTCTCCTTCTTTACTTCCACCAATAGCAGCAAAGGAAAAATTAACATAATCCAAACAACCAAGGCCCCTCCCCTGACAGATCCTATAATAAGCAGTGTCCTCTTCATATCTTCCTCTTTCTTTGCTGCTCCACCAAAGATAAGTTGTCTATATTTATTCTGTTGTGTGATTTAGATTGAAGGCTATTTATGTCTTTGCATGGTATTTTCATGTTGGCCGAGTATATATATATATCCTGTGCTGATCTGTAACAGGGTTTCCCCCTTTTCCCTTCATTTGTGGGATTTTTGCGCAGTTTTTGCTCTATCCTCTGTACGCCTATTGCGGTCTTCTGCTGGGGTTCGTTTCCCCCTCCCTCTCTTTCCCCTCGGCCTAGGCATCGACGCTGTTTCCCAGACATTTTATCTGTGGGGTTTGTTTTTTGAACCCCCTCTTCTCCCCCTACCTTTGCGCCGCTCCGATTCCTCCCTGCTGGCCTCCGTCGGCATAGGCTTCAACGGCGCTTCCCTTTGGCTTCCCCCGGCTCCGAGATCTCGCGAGATCTCGGCGGCCATCTTGGGAGTCCCCGCCCGTCCTCTCGCGGGATTTCGGAGCGCTCTTCAGTTGCCTCACTGCTCCTCTCATCTCCGGATCGGCTCCTACCTCTCTGCGGCGCTTGGGGTGATTAACCCCTGCTTAGGTTAGTTTTCGGCCACAGTTTAGGCACTGTTAGTCTGGGTACAGTAGGGGATCCCATCTATTATTCTGATAATACTACCAGCCATATTTAATCGAGATCATGTCCTCAGACCGCTCCCCCTCCGGGCCTAATCCCCCCCCACCATCGGGGGACCCCGGTTTGCCAGTCATGAGCACACAGGCCCTGGAGCTACAACGCTCAGTGTCTAGTGCCATTATAGAGGCCATGGGATCCATGTCCTCAATGATCTCTCAGACCATTTCTCAGGCCTTATCTGCCCATGCTCCGGGCCCCTCTAATTTAATGCCTGCACCCAATAACCCGCAGCCTGCCATTGAACCTCCTGCCCAGGAGAATTTGATTGGTGTGATCCAAGCCACCCAGGATAGCGCGCTTAGATCGCGCAAAAGAGCCTTACCGCGCCAGGCAGAAAGGGCGCGAACGTGGAAAAGTGCTAGAGCACAAACTTATGATATAGATTCTGAGAACGAATCTGACATGGAGGCTTATGCGGAGGCAGATGACCACTCTGATGGAGAGTTGGAGAAGGAACAGGAGTTTCCAGGTACCTCAGGCCCTAGGCCTTCCACATCTGGGTCCGTGGGCGCATCCACCTCTGCCCCGAACACGGCTTCTAGCCTGGTGGATCCCTCTGGCAACCCTCTATTTGACCCTGATGCCCTCCACCACCCTAGGTCGGCGGAGTGGATGCCTGTGGCTCATGTGAGCGACTACCTGGAACACTGGGTGCGCCGTCCTCTCAGCAAAGAGGCGCGCAGTAAACTCCGTGCGGAATGCCCCAGACCATTAATCCCTAACAAGGTCTGCGAAACGCCAGCTGTGGATCAAAAGATGACGCAGTTTTTGGCGAAAACCGGCTGGAATCCCCGTAAGGGGCTAGATTCCGCTATAAAGAGTTGTCAGGACAAGCTCCTTGACATTTTTGGCCCCCTCGCCAAAATTTTTGAGATGGCCGAATCGGCCAAAGTGGACGGCTCTCCGGTTGACCCGGAGGAGCTTACTGGCTGGATTCAAAGAGCCATTTGCATTGCGGGCAGCACTAACTCCTCCCTGTCCATTGAAAGGCGTAAAGCCATCCTTTTTAAAATCGACCCAAAATTGGCCAACTTGGCACTCACTGAGACAGGGAAGGAGGCTCAGGGTCAACTGTTCGGGGATTCCTTCATTAAGGACCTCAGCAGGTACGTTGGAGCATTTACCGCATTGGACAAGGCCCAGTCATCCATGAAAAGGGTATTTCAGGGACGGGTCTCCACTAGGGCCGGCAGTGGTAGGGACCGTCTGTCCGGCCGCTCCAGTTATCAAGCCCGCAGCTCGGGCAGAGGCTCCTTCAACCAGAGGCCTCCTTTCCAGGACCAAAGGAATCCCCCCTCGCTCTTCCCGGCCAGAGGCGGCCAATGGCGTTCCAGGTCGGTCAGAGGGAATCCGAGCTACAGAAAATCTTTCGGTAAGTCTTTCCCCAGTGGGGACTTCTTCCACCCCTCGCGTAGGGGGCAGACTCCGTCTATGTTCCCACGTTTGGTCCAACATCACATCAGACCCATGGATGCTGACCACTGTGCAGGGGTTCCACATAGAACTTACGGGTTCCCCAGATTTCGTCCTTTCTCCCCCGCCCCTGGCGCTACCGGACAGGGAGCTAGTGGACGTAGAACTTTTTTCCCTCTTGCACAAGGGTGCGATAGAGAGGGCCCCTCCTACCCGAAGGGGCGTTCTCAGCCACATTTTTCTAGTTCAGAAAAAAGGGGGTCAATTTCGTCCAGTCATAAATCTCCGTGCACTGAACTCTGTGGTGCGCTACCGCCACTTCAAGATGGAGGGGATTCACCTCCTTCGGGACTTGCTGATTCCAGGGGACTGGATGGTGAAGCTGGATCTCAAAGATGCCTATCTGACGGTTCCGGTGGCCTCCTCCTCCAGGGACCTTCTTCGCTTCCTGTGGAAGGGCGAAGTGTGGCGCTTCACTTGCCTACCGTTCGGCCTTTCCTCGGCGCCTTGGTGCTTCACCAAGTTACTGCGCCCAGTCATGGCCTGGCTGCGGAGTCGGGGGGTGCGTCTTGTCATATACTTGGACGACATCCTCATTATGCACCAAGATCAGCAGTCTCTGCTACAACACCTCCAGTGGACCTCGGATCTGCTGACGAGTCTGGGTTTTCTACTCAATCTCGAGAAATCCTGTCTCACGCCGTCTCGGCGTATGGAGTTTCTGGGCTTCACGGTGGACTCTTCTTCCTGCGGAGAAGTTACGGACGATACGCAAGGAGTTGAGACATGCTCTCTCTACTCCCTCCCTATCACTACGCCATCTGGCTCGCATCATTGGGCTATTAGCCTCCTCTATCCAGGCAGTCTTTCCCGCTCCACTCCATTATCGGGCTTTACAGCGTCTGAAGATCGCCCACCTCCGTGCCGGGGCCTCGTTTGCAGACGCGGTGGTTCTGGATCAGGAAGCTCAGGAGGAACTCCGTTGGTGGTTGAGCAATTTGGAAGCCTGGAACGGCAGAGCAATTTTCGGATTCCAACCGGAATTCACGGTGGAGTCGGACGCGAGTCTCCAGGGCTGGGGGGCCCACTGCGAGGGTATCTCCACTGGCGGTCGATGGTCGGAGTCCGAGACCCGTTTTCACATCAACGCTCTGGAACTTCTAGCGGGTTCGTTCGCCATCAGGAGTTTCACCAAGGGCATAGCTCATGCATGCATCCGTCTACGCATGGACAACGTGTCGGCGGTCCGATACGTCAATCATCTAGGCGGCACTCAATCGGCCACCTTAGCCCGACTGGCGAAGGAGTTCTGGTCCTACTGTCTGTCCAGGGACATCATGGTTCAAGCGGAGTACCTGCCGGGTCTCCACAACTACCGAGCGGATTGGAGCTCCCGATGCTTCACGGACGGCAGCGACTGGAGGTTGAATCCGGAGATGTTCTCCATGATCTCGGACACCTGGGGTCCTTGTTCCATAGACCTCTTCGCGTCCCGTCTCAACGCTCACCTGCCCAGGTTCTTCAGCTGGCGTCCGGATCCGGAGGCAGAGGCGGTGGATGCGTTTCTCCAGGACTGGTCTGCAGCCCTACATTACGCATTTCCGCCGTTCGCCATGATTCCGAGGATGCTGTTACAGACTCGTCGTCAGGCGGCGGAATTGGTGGTGGTGATTCCCTTCTGGGGGTCTCAAGCCTGGTACCCGATTATCCTGGAACTCCTGGTGGATGTGCCTCTCCTACTCCCGACGCGGACGGATCTCCTCCAGGACCCGCTGGGTGCCCCACATCCTCTCCTGGTCGACGTCTCCCTTCAACTTCTGGCGTGCCGAATCTCAGGACTCCAGGTGAGGTCGAGGGAGTTTCGGAGGCAACTAGACGCCTTCTGGATAACGCTTGGGCTCCCGGCACCCGAAAATCTTACCGGGCAGCTTGGGGATCTTGGGTTGGCTGGTGCATGGAACGGGACCTGGATCCCGTTTCGGCGTCTGTGACCCATTTATTGCAATTCCTGACGTCTCTTTTTGAAGCAGGGAAAGCTTATCGGACCATCAATTTGTTCCGTTCTGCGATTTCCTCGACTCATCAGGGTTTTGATGGCGTTCCTGCTGGTCAACACCCTTTGGTGTCTCGGCTTTTGCGTGGCTCGCGTTTGGCTCGGCCTCCTCGGCCGCGTTTCACCGCTACGTGGGATGTCTCCCTGGTCCTGTCTTTTCTCTCTTCCTGGCCCGACAACGCGTCTCTTTCCCTCCGTCAGCTGTCGGCCAAATTGCTGACTCTTTTTTGCCTGATTTCCTGTAAGAGGGTCTCAGATGTTAGGGCTCTGGATCATGATGCCAGGTCCTTTACGCCCGAGGGTGTGACTTTTAACATCACACGGCGTACCAAGACCAATATTCGGTCGGTGTCCTATCCCAGTTTTCCGTCTTCTCCGGCGCTCTGTCCTGTAGTTTGCCTGCGGGAATATGAGTTGCGCACTCGGTCTCACCGTTCTGCGGACACTCCGCAGCTTTTCCTTTCTATTCGCCATCCCTTTGGCCCGGTGACCAGTCCCACGTTGGCGCGATGGATGAAGTGGGTCATGTCCCTTTCCGGGATTGATACGACGATCTTTACCGCTCACTCGGCCAGGGGCGCGGCTGCTACTGCCCTGGCGGTTTCGGGGGCTCGTTTGGAGGACATTCTGCGTCTGGCTGACTGGTCTAGGGCCACGACGTTCACAGAATTTTATTTCCGTCCTCCTACTCACGTGTTTTCAGCTATTATTGAGCAGCTTTGAACTTGCAATACGAAGCCTCCGTGTCTTGCTGTAAAACTTAATGATTTTCCTATTTCATGACGTAAAGTCATAGTTTTATTAAAGACACGGAGGCGAGTATTGCCCGCCCTAGGTTTCTCTTGCCCCCCCCTATTGTTATGGTATTATTGTTATTGACTGTTCGACTGTATTTTATTGTTATTTATGACGTTTGCCGTTCAGTTTTATTATGGTTGTTCAGCGACCTCTTTGATGTGCGACCGTTCTAGGGTCGAGATTGCGCATTTTGTACCCATGTGCTTACACTGGCTATATTATTTGTTCTGTTTCAGGTTGAGAATTCCTTGGCAGATGGCGTTCTGTGTTGTTCCAGGTTTCCTGAGATGTTAGCCATGTTGGCTTGAGTTCTTCAGTTGGAGGGACCAGAAGGGTCGGTGCCGGTTCCAGTTCCAGTTCGGTTCGTTTTCGGTTATGGTTGGCGGTTGGTGTCGTGGATTCAAAGGAAGAGGAAGATATGAAGAGGACACTGCTTATTATAGGATCTGTCAGGGGAGGGTCCTTGGTTGTTTGGATTATGTTAATTTTTCCTTTGCTGCTATTGGTGGAAGTAAAGAAGGAGATAGCAATACTCGCCTCCGTGTCTTTAATAAAACTATGACTTTACGTCATGAAATAGGAAAATCATTAAGTTACATCCTATATTATACTCCAGAGCTGCACTCACTATTCTGCTGGTGCAGTCACTGTGTACATACATTACTTTTCCTGTACTGATCCTGAGTTACATCCTGTATTATACTCCAGAGCTGCACTCACTATTCTGCTGGTGCAGTCACTGTGTGCATACATTACTTATCCTGTACTGACCCTGAGTTACATCCTGTATTATACTCCAGAGCTGCACTCACTATTCTGCTGGTGCAGTCACTGTGTACATACATTACTTATCCTGTACTGATCCTGAGTTACATCCGGTATTATACTCCAGAGCTGCACTCACTATTCTGCTGGTGCAGTCACTGTGTACATACATTACTTATCCTGTACTGACCCTGAGTTACATCCTGTATTATACTCCAGAGCTGCACTCACTATTCTGCTGGTGCAGTCACTGTGTACATACATTACTTATCCTGTACTGATCCTGAGTTACATCCTGTATTATACTCCAGAGCTGCACTCACTATTCTGCTGGTGCAGTCACTGTGTACATACATTACTCATCCTGTACTGATCCTGAGTTACATCCTGTATTATACTCCAGAGCTGCACTCACTATTCTGCTGGTGCAGTCACTGTGTACATGCATTACTTATCCTGTACTGATCCTGAGTTACATCCTGTATTATACTCCAGAGCTGCACTCACTATTCTGCTGGTGGTGTCACTGTGTACATACATTACTTATACTGTACTGATCCTGAGTTACATCCTGTATTATACTCCAGAGCTGCACTCACTATTCTGCTGGTGCAGTCACTGTGTACATACATTACTCATCCTGTACTGATCCTGAGTTACATCCTGTATTATACTCCAGAGCTGCACTCACTATTCTGCTGGTGCAGTCACTGTGTACATACATTACTTATCCTGTACTGATCCTGAGTTACATCCTGTATTATACTCCAGAGCTGCACTCACTATTCTGCTGGTGGTGTCACTGTGTACATACATTACTTATACTGTACTGATCCTGAGTTACATCCTGTATTATACTCCAGAGCTGCACTCACTATTCTGCTGGTGCAGTCACTGTGTACATACATTACTTATCCTGCACTGATCCTGAGTTACATCCTGTATTATACTCCAGAGCTGCACTCACTATTCTGCTGGTGCAGTCACTGTGTACATACATTACTTATCCTGTACTGATCCTGAGTTACATCATGTATTATACTCCAGAGCTGCACTCACTGTTCTGCTGGTGGAGTTATTGTGTTATTTGTAGTGATAAGTGCGGAGTGATTTCCATCTTCTTCCTCGGTAAGGCTTTCCCTCGGTGAGTCCTGTGCTCTGTGTCCTCTGCTCGTCGTTACAGTTGCCTTTGTTTTTGCGCTTGTGTTGGTTACTGTTCCGTGTCTCTCTCCTTGTCTGTGTTGCTCTTTGCTGTTTGTATTGTAGACTTGCTTTGTGAACTGCACTTTACTTTGTGTGGTTTTTCTTTGTATTTGGGTTGAGATTTATTCTCATTGTGTTTCGTGCTGTGGTTTGTCCTTCACCTGTTTGAGATGCAGCACATTTAGTATTTAATTTGTGCCACCTCTCGATATTTGTGGTGCTTGTCCGCCTGCTCGTGAACTGGAGGAGATATGTACTCCATCCAGGATCGGGAGCAGACTTTTGGTGTAATGTGCTCCTGTTTTCTGGCTCATGTGTTGTTAAATTGGTTGGGTACAGGAGGTCCTGTCTGCACACTGTTTATTACCATCCACGTCTCACCCACTTTTTGGGAAAATTGATTAGGTGTTGGAGAAAGCCAAAAAGTTTTACATTTTGTCACAAGACTATACTTCCTACAAAAATAGTGATGTTTCTATTCCCTAAAACTGGCGTAGAGTAAATCTACCCCCTCTGTCCTTCTTCACTGCTGTTAACATTCTTCACTATCGCTTGTGGTTTGTTTTATTCTTCTTTAGATTTCGTTCTTCTCCATTGTTTATGTTCTTTACTACTTTAGATCCTTTACTATAGGTTGTTTGCTTTTCCATAGTTTGTTCTCTGTTTGCGTTCTTCACCGTAGTGTGTGTCCTCCATCCAGGGCCGGCTCCAGGTTCATGTGGGCCCTTGGGCGATAAAGCCTCAGTGGGCCCCCTTGTGGCATTTTGCACAACGCAAGTCAGTAACAACAAAAGTCCTTAAAAACAGTAGAAACAAAACGCAGTGTTATATAGGAGGTCTTAGGCTACATGCACACCACTGACCTGTTCATGTAGCCTTACAATTTCGTATCATCCAGCGTGGCCTCAGTGAGGGAGAAGGCTTATTATCTGTGGATCACAGGGAGAGAAGTGAAACTCAGCACCAAAGACAAAGGCTGTAAGGGGACTGAGGACCACTTCTCCAGGGCATTTAGGAAAGTGGCTCCTCTCCTCAGAGCCTGGTGAAGCCATGGATGAGGGGAAGGAGCAGCTCTCCTGACGCTGAAGGCTCCACTCCACTAACATCTCCTCCTCTGCTTCCTTTCCTATAAGCACCAGTGAACCCTGCTGTGGATTTTGGTGCTCCCTGTCCATGCTGAGTGACAGGATGGATCTGTGGGGTTCACATGACTGGAAGGAGGAAGAGCTTTTGGGGCTGATTTGACCTGGATAATGGCCATATCTGTGCTAATGGTGACAGGCTGTGTTGGAGGAGGTGAAGCTATGAATGCTGTTGTGTGCTAGCTGCGGAGCGAGACTTATGCTTTATATCTCGACTGGCCATATCAGTAATACCACCGCACCCAAAGTCAATAGCCCTTCTCCTGTCCCATACACTGTGGCACTAAACCCTCCTGATGCTATAAGTGGCCGCCATGTTACTGGTCACACTGACACACACCTGTCTAAACTCCTGATTTCTTCCAGCTCAGCTGCTATGCTGTGCGCTGTCTTCTGCAGCTGCGCTGCTGATCAGCTCTGCCCCTGCTGTCCTCCAGTTCTCTGATCTGTCTCGCAGGCCTGGAGATCCTCCATGGCAGCAGCGCAGCAGCAGTGAATGTTTAAAGGGACTGGCGCGGAAACGAGTGGGCCCCCTAAGGGACAGTGGGCCCTGGCACTTGCCCGGGTATGCCGGGTGCTGACGCCGGCCCTGCCTCTATCATACTTTATGAACCTCAGTCTAATTTCTGAAGCTATTCCTTGGTTCCTGTCTGTATTTTTATCTTCTGTTTTTTTTCTTCTGTAAAGTTTTTTAACATCACTATTTTGTTGCTGTATTGTTTTTCCCCATAGATTTTGTTCTTCACTATAGTTTGTGTTTGTCTTCCTTGGGATTTGTTCTTCCACACCAGTTTGTATTATTCACCATAGTTTTTCCTCTTTTTACTGTTTGTGATCTTCATTAGTATTTGTTTTACTTACTATAGTCCAATATAGTTTGTGTTGGTTACTATAGTTTGTGTTGTCCGCTATAGTTTGTGTTGTCCGCTATAGTTTGTGTTGTCTGCTATAGTTTGTGTTGTCCGCTATAGTTTGTGTTGTCCGCTATAGTTTGTGTTGTCTGCTATAGTTTGTGTTGTCTGCTATAGTTTGTGTTGTCCGCTATAGTTTGTGTTGTCCGCTATAGTTTGTGTTGTCCGCTATAGTTTGTGTTGTCCGCTATAGTTTGTGTTGTCCGCTATAGTTTGTGTTGTCTGCTATAGTTTGTGTTGGTTACTATAGTTTGTGCTGTCTGCTATAGTTTGTGTTGTCTGCTATAGTTTGTGTTGGTTGCTATAGTTTGCGTTGTCTGCTATAGTTTGTGTTGGTTACTATAGTTTGTGTTGTCCACTGTATCTTGTGTTGTCCACTGTATCTTGTGTTGTCCTCTGTATCTTGTGTTGTCCGGTGTCGTTTTTGTTGTCCACTGTAGCTTGTGTTGTCCTCTGTAGCTTGTGTTGTCCGGTGTAGTTTGTGTTGTCCACTGTAGCTTGTGTTGTCCTCTGTAGCTTGTGTTGTCCTCTGTAGCTTGTGTTGTCCACTGTAGCTTGTGTTGTCCACTGTAGCTTGTGTTGTCCTCTGTAGCTTGTGTTGTTCACCATCCTGCAGTTTGCGTTCAGCACTACACTTTCCGTTTTCACCATAGTTTGTCTTATTCACACCAGACTGCTATAATTACTATAATTAGCCCTGGGCATTTATAGACCAGTATCTGGAGATATTGCTAATTAATATTTAGTGGCCTTGTTGTGTTGAGATCACCTCCTGTCAATAGCTTTCTCACTAATTAGAAAATGTTTTGTCATTTGTGGTTGATAGGTCTAAGCTCCTGTTGTAGAGGATGGACAGGAGGTAAATGAGCTGCTAATAAGGAGTCAGAGTGCTGTGACCAGCAGGGAAGGGAAGACAAGGGCCCGGAGGGGGTGGTTGTGTCTATGCTTCTGTCCATCATTCACACTCACAAACTCCTTCATCCATTTAATCATCACTGCTGGAAAATTCCCAGAAGCTGCTGACGACATGAGCAATTAGACTGGAATCCTTCACTGACACCAAGACTTCCAGCAGTTCTAGCACTCCATCTCATGAGTGGCAGCTGCCACTGATCCCAGGTTCCTCGTCAGAGAATAAGGGCCAGATTCAGACTCATCGTCAAGGGGAGGCCACCAGATTTTGACTGCATGCTCCTTGTCAGGAGCAGGTGACCAGATTCTGACCACAGACTCATCATTGGGGGAAGCCACCAGCTTCTAAATGATGGCTTCTCATCAGGGGATATTCACCAGCTACTGACAACTGGCTCCTTGTCGGGGTGGAGGTTACCAGATTCTGACCTGCAGACTCATCATCAGAGGGAGGCCACTAGTTTCTGACTGCTGGCTTCTCATAAGGTGAAGGTCACCAGATTCTGACCAAAGACTCCTTGTTAGGGGAGAGTGACCAACTTCTGACTGTACGCTTCTTTTCAGGGGATAGTCAGCAACTACTGACCACAGTCTTGTGGTCGGGGTGGGATGGGGGGGGGGGGGGCGAGGGTGACCAGATTCTGACTGCAGGTTCTTCATCAGTGGATAGTGAGCAGCTTCTGACTGCAGGCTCCTCTTTAGGGGATGTTACCAGAATCTGACCCCAGACTCATCATCAGGGGAGGCCACAAGCTTCTGACTGCAGGCTCCTTATCATAGGGAGGTCATCAGCTACTGACCACTGGCACATCATCAGGATGGAGTCACCAACTTCTCGGGAGGGTTCACCAGCTTCTTCCGACAGGCTTCTCATCAGGGGACTCCAGCTTCTGACTGCAGGTCCCGATCAAAGGGAAGCCATCAGCTTCTGACCACTAGGTTGAGGAGGCTTTGGTCAGCTTCCGGGGGAGGTTACCAGCTACTGACTGCAGGATCCTTATCAGGGTGAGGTCACCAGATTCTGACCACAGGCTCTTTGTCAGGGGGAGGTAACCATATTTGACTGCAGGCTCTTCATAAGGGGGAGGTCATCAGCTTATGACTGCAAGCTCCTCATCAGATGGAAGTCACCAGGTTCCGACCACAGGCTGCTCATCAGGAGGTGGTCACCAGATTTTGACCACAGGCCCATCATCAGGTTGAGACCACCAGCTTCTAACTGCAGGTTTCTAGTCAGAAGGCGATCACCAGCATCTCACCGCAGGTTTCTCATCAGGGGAGGTCACAAGCTACTGACCACACGATCTTTATTAGGTTTGGGTCATCAGCTTTTGACCACAGGCACCTTGTCAGGGATATGTGACCAGATTCTGACCAGACTGAAGAGACATTCAACAGCCAACTCGCATACAGGGGCTCTCTAACTAACAAATAAAATCTTGATTCATGGTCAAAAGAGGGGGAGGCGACAGCTTTATTACAAAAAACAGGAGGACCTTGTCTACCCTTGAATAGCACTTTCTTGGTCACCTCGCATGCCTGGTCACCGTGTCCACGGTGAGCAGGCCTTTGTGGAACTTCAGGTGACACTTCTCCGTCTTCTTCTTAGATCCTCCCTCCGCCAGCTGTGACATCTGAAAATACAGGTATTATGAGCCAAACAATAAATAAAACAAAACAACCATATTTAACATATCCATCACAGAATCAGTGAAAAAATAACAGGGAGGGAGGGAAGAGCTCTTCGCTGGCCGAGCGCACACCAAGAGGAAGAAAAGGAGGAGTTACCCTTTATATACCCCCCATGAAGTGCGCTCGGTCCAGCGAGAGCCCTCCCACCACTTAACCCATTCCTAACCTATGCATACTTCAGTCAATGGACCTCACGCTTATACAGCATGGGAGCCACACGACTGAAGAGACATTCAACAGCCAACACGCATACAGGGGCTCTCTAACTAACAAATAAATTAACAGATTCTTGGTAAAAAGAGGGGGAGGCCACAGCTTTATTACAAAAAACAGGAGGACCTTTTCTACCCTTGAATAGCACTTTCTTGGTCACCTCGCATGCCTGGTCACCTCACATGCCTGGTCAATGGTGTCCTAACCCCGACAGAAAGATATCCAGACTGATGTCATTAAGGTGTACTCCATCCCGGAGCATAAAATTATGGTTGTCACCCTCCAACTGACGATGGTGAACCACTACTCCACATTTCGACCTAACGTGTCTAGACACCCGCATATTCAGCAAGCGGCATGCCCTCTCAATGCCGCTGTTGTTCCTAGCACCACTCCACAATACACGGGGAACTATCTCAGACCAAACCACCACAAAATCATTAAAAACGGCCGGGAAACTATCAAAATCCAACCGCATAACAGAGATCAGCTCCAAAATCATGACACCACATAAATCGTTGCTGCCGGCGTGGATATCCAGCACCGTGGAACCACGAGATTCCCGGCTAATGGTCACCACTTCTGGTAGAACCTGCAACCATTTAAGACCATAAACACCTCTCCAAGTAATCCAGACTTGATGGTACGTGACGGGGGAACTAATTCTCCAAGATGCATATAACAAACATATAACAAAAGCGCAAGAAAACAGCCGTGATTCGAATTCCAACTAACAAACAAATAAAAGGGCATCGCAAAGTCTCCGTAGCAAAGCAAAAGACATGGGTCACCGTTTGTCAACTGGGCGAGATTCCTTACTCCACCCTTTTACAATCAAGGAAAAGGCAAATTCTTTAGTGACGTCGTGTATACCCAATAGCCGCAATGCTAAATAAACGCCCGCTAGCCGTTTTTGTACTACGCCCGATGAACAGCCCGTACCCCGAAGATGACCTAAATATAATAGTGTGACCTTATGGCAATATTCGGCAGTAAGACGTGCATCCGCAATGCAAAGGATAACCATTCAACCCATGCCTTACCATGACTGGACCACGTGGAAGGAGCCACTGCATTCTGTATCAGAGGCATCAACCCGTCAGCGGGAGGTCCCACAAAAAAGGAGGGCATGGGAAGCCCACCAGGTCCTCAGTTGGATGCAGCAGCCTAAAACGATGAAACTACAAACGAGAAAGAGCGTCGGCCATTACATTACACTTACCCGGCACGTGACACACTTTGAAAACCACGTTATCCATTAAACATGTTAGAACAAGATGACACAATAACGCCAATACTGGCAGAGAATGAGAGGTTAACTTATTAATCGCTATAACTGCCCCTTCATTGTCTAAACAAAACTGAATACGCTTGTTCCTCATCTGAGGATCCCACAATTCCATTGTCACCACTATCGGGAAAAGTTCCAAAAAGTGTCAAACCACGATCCGACCAGTCTGAAGGCCAAGGCGCTGCCGACCAGCGAACCTGCCCCATCGGAAACCTGCCCCATCTGAAGGCCAAGGCGCTGCCGACCAGCGAACCTGCCCCATCGGAAAAATACGGCATGCGAAGGCTAACTGACCTAAGAGAAATTGCAATTCCCTATGTGTAATTTTCCGTACATGCAGACAGTTATTGACATCCGCACACAGGCGCACCAGCTTATTTTGCGGCAAACTAATCAAGCCCATCTCTGTGTCAATTTGGATACCTAGAAAGGAAAGACAACGCGTGGGACCTTCAGTCTTGTCCTCGGCTAATGGAACTCCAAGCCGTGCTGCGAAAAAACTAAAAGTCGCCAGGATGGTCGCGCAGACCTCAGACCCACTCGGACCTATAAAAAGGAAATCGTCCAGATAATGCGCAACCAAACTGTTACCAGTCTCAATTTTAACTACCCGCTCTAGAAAACAACTAAACATCTCAAAGTACTTACAAGAAATGGAGCAACCCATAGGAAGGCACATGTCGAAGTAGAAGGAACCATTAATTGACAGCCCAGCAAATGGAAGCAATCCAGGTGAACCGGCAGAAGCCGGGAGGCTGATTCTATGTCTGACTTAGCTAAGAGGGCCCCAGAGCCAGCTTTCACAATTAGGCGCAAAGCCGCATCAAAAGAGGTATAGGAAACAGCCGTCTCTTCCTTAGGGATCGCATCATTGATGGAATCCTCTTCCGGAAATGATAAATGGTGGATTAATCTAAATTTACCCGGCTCCTTCTTGGGGACTACACCAAGAGAAGATACCCGTAAATTGGAAAACGGGGGCTCCTCGAAAGGACCAGCCATACAACCCAGGGCCACCTCCTTATCTACCTTCGCTTGTGCCTCTCCAGGGTGCTCCAAAACTGACTTCAGATTACCGGTAAACACAACGGAGTGATGAGGTAGATGAGGAATCCAGAAACCAGCCTCAAAACCTTCAAGAAGCCTGATGACCTTCTATCGCCTGGGATACCGATCGAGCCACTGGCGCGTCCCTTGCACGCTCACCGGGGTCCTCCGCTTTGGTAGGAACCACTCTGGCCACGAAAGTGGCTTTTTTGAAGCACCGGAGGGCCGAATGGGCCCGCCGCAGAGAGAGCACTCATGCCGGAATTTGCATGATGCAAAGAAGCGACAGTGACCTTTGTTGAAGAGCCAACAAGCTCCAGGCCGGCGACCTCCCCCCGCGGGTCCATATGAACCTGCGGTGCGAGGTGTCTGAAAGGATGAAGAGGGTCTGGATAACATCATTAATTGAATCCAGACATCCGTGGCCTTAGAAGCCCAACCAACCTCAGGTCTCAATGCCAAACGACGTCTGAACTCTTCATCATAACGCCACCACGCCGTACCACCATGCAACTTGTGGGCCGAATAGATTGAGTCAATATAAGTGAACAGCGCCCAAGCCTTGTCCGGGTGATTCTGACTATATATCCCAGCCAATATAATATAGAAAAGGCCTGCAACCAGTTGCCAAAAGTCTTGGCGACCTTAGGCTTTCTATCATCCGATTTCTCTATCCGCTTTTCTTCATCGATAGTCAATAGATCAACTACCAAAAATGACCAAATATCCACGTACTCACAGTTAGCTATTTTTTCCTTAACGTCCTGAGTTACCTGACCACCTAACGAAGCCAATTCACAAAAATAAGCCTCCCGAAACAAAAGCCCGGGTGCATCTAACCCACTCGCAGGCGGTGGAGGGGCCACCCCTGGCGTCGCCACCGTATTTTCCAGCCTGGCAACCAATGTTTTTAATGCATCAATCATATCGCCAGAATTAGTAAGACTCCCACCTACCCACGCCTGCGAACAGTCAGACTCCGTCTGCGACGATCCCTCCTGGATGAACGGGCATGATATTCTTCACTAGAAGCTGAGGAAACCGACCGATCTCTGTACCTCCTGGAGCCACGGGAACTGCGGTGTCCGCGACCAGTACGTGACCGCCCACTGTGGTCTGACCTCTGGCTGTGAGACCTACGGACGGAGCTCTGACTGCGAGCTACGCTGCGTATTGATTCCGAAGAGGATGATGAGCGACGCGCCCAACGACGACTTCGGCCACTGACTCTGCTATCCCCACGCACCAACCAGCGGCCATCAATAAGAATAGACGACAACCTATCTTGTGGGGTGCCAGGTACTGATTCAAACTCAAAAAAATAATCACTGGTGGCATTACAGGTCGGGAGCTCCCTCTGGTGGCCAACAGAAGAAATTGCAGCCCCAGTCTCAGAGTGAGCAGGAGCCGTAACTGGAGTGTCCCGGTGTGAAGCTGAACTTCGCTGAGATTTTCCATAAACTGTCGGTTTGCGCATGCGCAGATCGTCAAAACTCAGGAACGCCTCCTCACGTCATTAGCAGTGCGATGGGAAGTCAGGAGGTAGGGAAATCTCACAAAGTAGGGTAATGTAACGCTACACCGGTAAGGCACCCTGCAGGGCAGCAGCAGGAGGGGGCGGAGGGGGTCGGCACTAGCAGCTGGAGGGGGGACTGACTGGCGGCCAAACCATCTGGCCAGCCTGCCTGTTGGCTTTTTAGAAGGCTGCACAGCCACAGGAGTCTCCTCGGGCTGCACAACCGCTGGGGCTGAAACAGCCATGCTGACAGCAGGGGGACTCGACACAGGGCAGCAACGGGAGTCAGGCGCACCACTCACAGGTGCCCTGGACGGGGCATGACTTCGCTTGCGACGCCTGACAGGGGAAAGGGAAAGGCGGGCAGGGGGACGTGAGGACCGCACAGGACGCATGGCAGGAGGGGCAGCAGCCGCCTGAGGGGACAATGCACTCCCCGGCGTGCTTGCTGTGAGCAGAGGGGCTAGCCATGCTGAACCCTCCCCGGCAACTTTCTCCTGTAGGAGAGCCAGGAGGTCAGCGTTATTCATATCGGACATGTTAACTGTTCATCTGGTGCAGAACAACTCTTCACTGGCTGAGCTCACACCAAGAGGAAGAGAAGGAGGAGTTAAACCTTTATATACCCCCCCCCCCCTTGAGGCGCGCTCGGTCCAGCGAGAGCCCTCCCACCACTTAACCCATTCCTAACCCCTGCACACTTCAATCAATGGCCCCCATGCTTATACAGCATGGGAGCCACACTAGGTCATCATAAGAAAGCCACCAGCTTTAGAATTCATGCCCCTCGTCAAGGAAAGATCGCCAGATTCTGACCGCAGACTCATCAGGGAGAGGCCACCAGCTTCTGACTGCAGGCTCTTCCTCAAGGGAAGGTCACCAGCTTCTGACCACTAACTTAAAGACAAGAGAAATCTAAATCCAATCAGTATCTGGTGTGGCTGCTTTTACCTTCAGCATCAGGTCTTCTAGGCTTGCTCAGATCCTTCTGTCTCTTCATGTAATCCCAGACAGACTGGATGATGAAGAGATTGGGGATATATGGGGCCAAACCATCACTTCCACGACTCCTTGTTCTTCACAACACTGAAGGCAGTTCTTAATGACATTGGCTAGATATTGGGGGTTGTTGTCCTGCAACATAAGAGATCTATCAGATTAACCCTTTTATTTTTTAAAGTATTCTTATTTTGCAGCATTTTCTCCACACCTGCCTTACGAGTCTCATTATATTTAGGAGGGGATCCTCCATATCTTACACGACTCCTGTGACCAAAGTCATCACGTAGCTGTTGTCTAATGGTTTCCACTGGTGATGGACTCTGTCTTTGGGGTGTCCTCCGCATTGTTAGATTCACTGGTCTCTCCTGATTACTGGGCTCCGGCTTCCTGCCCCCAACTGTCGGATGTTACCTGTCAGCTCCTGCCGCCTCGTTAACAGCTCAGTTTTCACTCTTGTGCCCGATGCCGCTTCTATGGACTCTCCTCACGACACGAGCGGATTGTATGGTCTGTGAAGTAAAACGTGGCAGCGGTTGACCTTGACCTCAGCTTGATTGCGGTACGATTATCTCCAGGTGGCGGAGACCAGGGACAATTATCGGCCACCTCATTGACCTTCTTGCGAAGGTGATGCGCCATTTATATCCTCTCAGTAATTTGGCTCTTGCTGGTTTTATTCAGCCTCTTGTTAACAAATTTAGTGATCAGAAGGAGACAGAGCAATAATTAACTGAATGGCAGCAGCGGGTGCACCACAAGGTGATTAAGGACATGTTCCTGATAATCATTGAGAAGAGGCCACATGACCGGAGAATTAAACATGGGAGGGGAAGCTTTGAGTGAAAAAAGACAACTCTGAGGCTGAAGATAAAGTCTGAACAATGGCTGATAATACTGATAAAGTGCATTGTGAGCATGGAGCTTTGTGTAGTATTACGTATGGCATTGTGCGACAGAGTGGAAGGACCCTACTGGTCATCATACTTATCTGGGGTTCCAGCTCCATTGCTGGCTTAGCAGCTCCCAGGTGCGCTTGCATGCACAAGTGGTTGGTCATGTGCTAACCATCAACATCTGGGAGCTGCGGAGCCAGCGATGGAGCCAAAATTCATGTAGTAATCAAGTATGATCAGTACCCCAGGCCCGGCCATGCTGTGACACCCTCTTTACAATCGGAAGAAATATATCAATAGAGCAGCACTATAGTACCTCATGGATTTCCTAGGAATGCGTCAGTCAGTCCAAGGCCCCAAATCCATTAGGGTCAACACGATAGTATCCAAATAAACTCTGGTGGCAGCATCTCCAATCCAAAAGGTTTATTCACACAGGCTCCATGAGACGGTACACAAGGCCAAATAAAGAGCAACGTTTCGGCTGCATGGTAGCCTTTCTCAAGCTACTTATGAAGTGCAAAACAGGAGAATATAAGGTGCATCCAACAGCACCTCTCATATCAATATGCCAACAACTAAACACCTGTTCACATGAGTTCACCAATTAAATCTGTTCCTACAGTGATTGCTGTCACTATCCACCAATCAATAAAAACTTCTGTGACTGACTGAACCGTCACTGGGGCTGCTGGAGAAGCCTGAAGGCCAGCCTCCTTCCTGCAGATTATGGACCAAGAACTGTGGAGACCCCTTGAGACCTTTTGGGGTTACAAGGAACTATGAACCCTGATTTATGTGTGTAATTTATATGCGACATATTTCCTATTGCCCATTGGAGGGGCGTGGTGTGGATTCAGTGACACAAAAAGGGTTAACTCTGCACTGAGATTCCCACTGATTGTGTTGGTGATGGGGTTAAGATGGTTAATTATAATAGCAGCCGACTCGTAGATGAGTAGATCACCATATGAGGCACTCAGGAGATAATCCCATCACATGTGTCTCCTTTTGCCATTCATTCATTATGGAGGGGGTGAAGATATCTGTATGTTCATTGTTGATTGCGTCACAGACAATGCCATTGTGTTTGTTGAATAGGGTTAGTTTTTGTGTTTAAACTGTACAGGATTGGCTGCTATGTCATGTCCTCAGTTCCCAACCAAGTCCACGAGGGTGGTATCCTTGTTGCAAAATGTGCATATGAGTCAATGCTGTGTGTTCAATAAAGTGTTCCTGTTTTACCCTTCATAATGTTGAGGCTGGTGTTTGGGTAACTGATCGACACTGGGGATTGCTATACGCTGAAGATTTCCTATACTCCCCTGGCTATAACTACAGCTCTTGTAAGAGCTGTTCCTGCTCTCTGGATTTAGAAGAGGTTCACCCACTGGAGCCTTGTCGTAGGTCCAGGGTGGGTAGGAGACGGCGAGACCTCAACCAAGCTTCGGCGGTTTGTGAGGCCTGTGGCGGTTATGGTGTCAAGTGGAGTGCTTGGAGTCCTCGGGAAGCGTCAAGAGCATCCATCGACGGAGGTACCCGGTTGGGGTGCCAGGAGATCCATTACATTGGTGGCAAGCAGTGGGATGGCGTCCTAGTGTGAGGAGAAGCAGCTCGGAGACACCATTTGTGGAGTATATTGAAGGCAACGCTAGTATCCGTTTAGCGCCCCTGTCTACAGCAGGATGGAATCGGCTAGTCTTCGGACAGCGTTCCACTATGAGGAAGAGGAGTACCTGGACTGGAGGTATGCAGTCCGGAAAGGCGTCTGTCACAAGGCCCTGGGAGATGTACAGCGTCGGCGGGGCGAGAGTCTCCACAGTGAGGAGCAACAGTCTCGGATGCGAGTGCCCCTTCTGGGAGAACAGCCCCTGGATGAGTGGGTGACAGAACTCGAGAGCCTGGTATGAAAGGAGCTTTTGCTAGACGAAGCCTACCAGGCACTCTGGTGGTATGTGATTCGGCACTCTCCCTGGATGGCTGAGCACGACAGACCCGAGGATGAGGATTATGATGGCCCTGGCCTGTTGGTTGAGTCCTTCGCAGATCCGGAGTTCGGAGATGCTGGAGAGTCCCTGTTCTGAGATATCTATGACTGCAGGGAGGCTATGCATGATTGGGCTACAGAGAGAGAGGTGAGACAAGACCTGGCATCTCTAGTGACAATGGAGTGGGAGCTGGAACAGGATTACCAATACTTCCTCAGCTCAATTCGGCCCCAATATACACTGCCGGAGAGCTGGGTGGCAGACCCAGGTCCAGAGCCCTTCAGCTGGGAGGATATTGTGGAGGTTTACTGGGAAGAACCCCAGGTGGCCGGTGAAGGTGGGACAGAGGTCTCTCCACTGGTCCTGCAGGGAATTGGGAGCCCAGTCTCCATCCCCCAGCGGCAGGCTGAGTTACAGGGGGCAGAGACAGTCGGTCCTGTCCCCCAACGGCAGAGTGTCCTACAGGGAATAGCGAGCCCAGTCTCCTTTCCCCAGCAACAGGACACTGTATTGGGAGTGGAGACAGTCGGTCTCCCTCCCAGAGGCTGGAAGTATGTATGAGAGAGAAGCTTTCTACCCCCTCTCCCCAGCGGCAATGTGATTTATTGGGAATTGGGAGCCGAATCTCCATTCCCCAGCGGCAGGCTGAGTTACAGGGGGCAGAGACAGTCGGTCGTGTCCCCCAGCAGCAGAGGGTTTTATTGGGAGAGGAGAGCTTTGTCCTCCCACCCCAGCGGCAGAGTGTCCAGCAGGGAATAGAGAGCCCAGTCTCCTTTCCCGAGCAGCAGGACACTGCATTGGGAGCAGAGACGGTCGGTCGCCTTCCCCAGCGGCTGGAAGTATGTATGGGAGAGGAGCTTGTTACCCCCTCTCCCCAGTGGCAGCTTAACGTACCAGGGGGAGACAGTAGGCCCCACAACAGTGGAGATGGGACCAAGGTCTCTCCACCGGCCCTACAGGGATGCTGGGCAGTCGGCCCAGATCCCCAACAGCAGCCAGAGTTTCAGGGAGTAGGGACAGTCGGTCCTGCTCCCCAGTGGCAGTATGTTTTGCAGGGAGAGAAGAGCATCGTCTCCATTCCCCAGAGGCAGTGTACCTTGAAGGGAGAGGAGACAACCGGTCTCTCTCCCCAACCACAGGGGGACAGCACCCCTAACTCCGATGGTGCAGATGGGACCGCAGTCTCTGCACCAGGCCTACCGGGATGCTGGACGGCCGGTACAGATCCCCCACCAACCCTGCAGGAATGCCAGGAGGAGGTAAGCGCTCTATCCTCTCCACAGCTGATCCGCAACAAGGTCCTGGGGGTAGGATTCCATGACCCCATCCCAGCGGAAGAGCTGGCATCTGGACAGAGCGCAGTCGGCCTCTGCCCACCAAGTACCCACAGCTCCAACAACAATGAAACAAGGAGTAGCAAATGCCCACTCAACAGCTGGGGACATACAGGACAGTGCCAGGCCCCAAAGTTCAACAGGACCAGTGTTTGTTTATGGGTAGGCTACTCGACTAACTCAGGCACCGACCGACAGGAGGTCAGGTACCTGGTTAGTCTACTGTTGGGAGGGGAGAAATGTGACGGACTGAACCGTCACTGGGGCTGCTGGAGAAACCTGAGGGCCAGCCTCCTTCCTGCAGACTATGGACCGAGAACTGTGGAGACCCCCTGAGACCTTTTGGGGTTACAAGGAACTATGAACCCTGATTTATGTGTGTAATTTATATGCCACATATTTCCTATTGCCCATTGGAGAGGCGTGGTGTGGATTCAGCGACACAAAAAGGGTTAACTCTGTACTGAGACTCCCACTGATTGTGTTGGTGATGGGATTAAGATGGTTGATTATAATGGCAGCCGACTTGTAGATGAGTAGATCACCATATGAGGCACTTAGGAGATAATCCCATCACATGTGTCTCCTCTTCCAATTCATTCATTATGGAGGGGGTGAAGATATCTGTTTGCATGTTCCTTGTTGATTGCGTCAAAGACAATGCCAGTGTGTTTGTTAATTGCGTTACAGACAATGCCATTGTGTTTGTTGAATAGGGTTAGTTTTTGTGTTTAAACTGTACAGGATTGGCTGCTATGTCATGTCCTCAGTTCCCAACCAGGTCCACGGGGGTGGTAACCTTGTTGTAAAATGTGTATAGAAGTCAATTCTGTGTGTTCAATAAAGAGTTCCTGTTTTACCCTTCATCATGTTGAGGCTGGTGTTTGGGTAACTGATCGACACTGGGGATTGCTATAAGCTGAAGATTTGCTATACTCCCCTGGCTATAACTACTAGCTCTTGTAAGAGCTGTTCTTGCTCTCCTGATTTAGGAGAGGTTCACCCACTGGAGCCTGGAGCCTTGTCGTAGGTCCAGGGTGGGTAGGAGACGGTGAGACCTCAACCAAGCTTCAGCGGTTCGTGGGGCCTGTGGCGGTTATGGTGTCAAGTGGAGTGCTTGGAGTCCTCGGGAAGTGCTAGGAGCATCTATCAACAGAGGTACCCGGTCGGGGGTCCAGGAGATCCGTTACAACTTCCATTACCTTCAGGGGGATGGCTGCACCTGGAAGCCCCATATCGCGCACATGAATGCCGTCTTGGCGTTCCATGCTCGGCAAGGATTAGTATCTACCTCATCCAGAACCATGACATGTCTTTGTCATGTCCTTCACTCAGGATCACATGATGTACAAGCTCCGACCCACCTGACCCTGTCGGAATCCGCCCAGTGTTAGGGTACACTTGCGTTAAACTTTTCCAGTATTGAGTTCCATCCTAGGGGCTCAATACTGGAAAAGAACTGATCAGTTTTATCCCAGTGCATTCAGAATGGAGAGCAATCCGTTCAGGATGCATCAGGATGTCTTCAGTTCGGTCACTGTATGTTTTTTGGAACATGGCATTATTTTCCATTGAAATGCCCCAAGTGTTCCGGATCTGTCTACAAATGGTATTCGTTTGCATAGAGATTGCCGGATCGCCTGCCGGAATCCAACAACACAAGTGTGAAAGAACCCTTAGAATACATAAGCCACATCAGTGTATAGTTATGGTCGAATATATGAAGTTGTTTTTAATATGTTTGTTATTTGTGTTTTATAGGTGGAGGTTGGACTGCATCTGGAGCCCCATCGTGCGCAATAGGATGATTAGAATCACGGATAAATAAAGGGTTAAAACTGTATACAATAGCCGTCCTGTGATGACCATTATGCTGAACTGTTTTGATTGGGTTTAATCCGCGGATGTACTGCACTATGAGGCTGGTCTCCATGGTGATGTAGACGCTTCTAACACTGGGCGGATTCCGGCATGGTCAGGTGGGTCGGAGCTTGTGCATCATGTGACCCCAAGTGAAGCACATGATAAAGATACGTCATGGCTCTGGAGGAGGGAGCAAATAATCCTTGCCGAGCAGGGAACGCCAAGACGGCATTCATGTGCGCGATATGGGGCTTCCAGGTGCAGCCATCCCCCTGAAGGTAATGGAAGTTTGTATTGATTGGTGGATAGTGACAGCAATCACTGTAGGAACAGATTTTATTGGTGAACTCATGTGAACAGGTGTCTAGTTGTTGGCATATTGATATGAGAGGAGCAGTTGAATGCACCTTATATTCTCCTGGTTTGCTTTGAGAAAGGCTACCATGAAGCCGAAATGTAGCACTTTATTTGACCTTGTGCACCGTCTCATGGACCCTGGGTGAATAAACCTTTTTGGATTGGAGATGCTGCCACCACTCTGTATTTGGATAGCCTTTTTACAATGAGATTAGGAATATCCCCCGCACTCCAGTTAAAGTATATGCAATTATTTTTAATGGTCAATAAAGAGTATTCGCATCACTCAGTTTTCTATACAGTGTTGTTTATATCCAGAAAAGAAAAAGCATTTCGGCCACATCGTGTTCCCTGGATGTTTCGGTCTATCATTGGACCATTTTCAACGGGATCTCATTGGTGGCGGGGAGGCAAGGACAATCCCGGATGATATCCATGTGGATATTCCTAATCTCAGATTACTTCTCTCTCACGAGCACCCGGACCACAATAGAGGAGAGCAGATCACATAATAAATAACTCACAATGGCGTAGAGATGGAAACGCATAAGTATAGCTGCATTCTCTCTCTTTGTCAAGTGTTTTTAACGCAATATGAAATAAAGTTTAGGATATGTTTACGTAGGTCGTGAGCTGGATCGGTGCCTGGTGGAGGTGAGGTCCCTCCATTTTTTTTTCTGCCTTTGTTTCCTGTGTTATATTTTGTATTGTACTCCAGTCACTTCCAGAGCAGCTGGTTTTCTGTTGAGGGCTCATGCACAGAATCGTATTTTACATCTGTGTCCGAGCCACATTTTTTGCGTATAGCACATGGACCATTGCTACGGGTCCACAAAAAATGGACATCTTACAGACATCATCCATACAGACTTCTCCTATCAGACATACAGACTTCTCCTATCAGACACCTGCTCCTACAGCCCAACTCCACTGCCACCCTCCATTACGCTCACCTCATTTGAAGTACACTCTGTTCGCATCTACTCTCCCTCCAACCTTCAAGTAGCAGTCATTTACCGCCCCCCAGGCCCAGCCACCATATTTCTTGACCACTTTAACACCTGGCTACTACACTTTCTTTCTGCCGACATCCCCACTATCATCATGGGTGACTTCAACATCCCTATTGACACCTGCCACTCGGCCGCCTCTAAACTCCTGTCGCTCTCTTCCTCCTTCGGCCTATCACAGTGGTCTTCAGCTCCGACCCACAGAGATGGTCACACTCTAGATCTGATCTTTTCCCGCCTCTGCTCCCTATCTAACCTTTCTAATTTGCCTCTCCCCCTATCCGACCACAATCTACTCACCTTCTCTTCATTGGTCTCTTCTGCAGCTCCCCCAGTCCACACACTAGCACACCCCCGCAGGAACCTCAAACAGCTTGACTTTTGCTTGCTTTCTGACTCTCTTCTCCCACTCTCTACCATCTGTTGCCTCCAAGACCCAGAAGCTGCTACCACCCTATATAACACCACATTAAGTACAGCTCTGGACACTGTTGTCCCCCTCACACACAACAAAATCCGGAAAATCAACAGACAACCCTGGCACACCAACCTGACCAAAAAACTCAGACAAGCTTCCAGGGCTGCTGAGCGGCGATGGAAGAAATCCCATTCTAAAGATCATTTCACCGCATACAAGCAATCCCTCCTCATATTCAAATCCTCACTCGCTGATGCAAAACAGGCTTACTTCTCATCTCTCATATCTTCCCTGTCCCACAGCCCTAAACAACTTTTTAGCACTTTTAATTCCCTTCTCCGTCCCCCAGCGCCCCCACCCTCTCCTCTCTTCTCAGCTGAGGACTTTGCCAAATATTTCAAACAAAAGATAGCCCACATCAGAGAAAGCTTTACTACACAGTCCCCACAGACCCTCTACACAACTGCTCGGTCCTCTTCTCCCAAAACCCGCTTCTCCACCATTACAGAAGGTAAACTCTCCACTCTACTCTCCAAATCTCATCTGACCACCTGTGCACTTGACCCAATCCCATCCCACCTCATCCCTAACCTCACTGCAGTGTTTATCCCAGCCCTAACTCATCTCTTCAACCTATTACTAAACTCTGGTGTCTTCCCCTCTGCTTTTAAACATGCTACCATTACACCCATCCTCAAAAAACCTTCACTTGACCCATCTTCCTTGTCCAGTTATCGCCCCATATCACTTCTTCCGTATGCCTCAAAGCTACTTGAACAACATGTCCATTCAGAACTGTCCTCCCACCTCTCCTCCTGCTCCCTCTTTGACCGCCTACAATCTGGCTTCCGAACCCACCACTCGACCGAGACTGCCCTTACCAAAGTCACCAATGACCTACTCACAGCCAAAACCAAGAAACAATACTCTGTCCTCCTTCTCCTTGACCTGTCCTCTGCCTTCGACACTGTTGACCACTCCCTTCTGTTGCAAACTCTCTCATATCTTGGCATCACTGACCTGGCCCTCTCCTGGATCACATCATACCTCACAGACCGGACATTCAGCGTCTCCCACTCCTGCACCACCTCCTTGTCTCATTCCCTCTCTGTTGGTGTCCCGCAAGGCTCTGTCCTAGGACCCCTGCTCTTCTCTATCTACACTTTTGGCCTGGGACAGCTCATAGAGTCCTATGGCTTTCAGTATCACTCCTACGCTGATGACACACAAATCTACCTCTCTGGTCCAGACATCACCACCTTACTATCTAGAATCCCACAATGTCTATCTTCTATATCATCCTTCTTCGCCTCTCGCTTTCTTAAACTTAACATGGATAAGACAGAATTCATAATCTTTCCCCCATCTTGTTCAACCCCCCCTACAGACCTATCTATCACGATCAATGGCTGCACATTATCCCCAGTCAACAAAGCCCGCTGCCTTGGAGTGGTCTTGGATTCTGCCCTTTCCTTCCGACCGCACATCCAAGCCCTTTCCACCACCTGCCGCCTCCAACTCAAAAACATCTCCCGCATCCGCGCTTTCCTTAACTTTGAATCTGCGAAAATACTTGTACATGCCCTCATTATCTCCCGCCTAGACTACTGCAACATTCTCCTCTGTGGCCTTCCATCTAGCACTCTCGCACCCCTCCAATCTATCCTCAACTCTGCTGCCCGACTAATCCACCTCTCACCCTGTTACTCCTCTGCCTCCCCCCTCTGCCAATCCCTTCTCTGGCTCCCCATTGCCCAACGAATTCACTTCAAAGTACTTACAAATACATACAAGGCCGTCCATAACCTGTCCCCTCCCTACATCTCTGAGCTAATTTCCCGATACACCCCCACACGCACTCTCCGATCCTCACAAGACCTCCTTCTCTCCTCTCCTCTTATTGCCTCTTCCCACAATCGACTCCAGGATTTCTCCCGTGCATCCCCCATACTCTGGAACTCGCTACCCCAACATATCAGACTCTCACCTACAGTGGAATCCTTCAAAAGAAACCTGAAAACCGACCTCTTCAGACAAGCCTACAACCAGTGACCCTGCTGCCTCTATACCGCCATGACCAACTTAACCCGCACCTACTGTGTCCTTCTCCCATACTATGTAGATTGTAAGCCCACACGTAGGGATGAGCGAACTCGAACTGTATAGTTCAGGTTCGTACCGAATTTTGGGGTGTCCGTGACGCGGACCCGAACCCGGACATTTTCGTAAAAGTCCGGGTTCGGGTTCGGTGTTCGTCGCTTTCTTCGCGCTTTTGTGACGCTTTCTTGGCGCTTTTTGAAAGGCTGCAAAGCAGCCAATCAACAAGCGTCATACTACTTGCCCCAAGAGGCCATCACAGCCATGCCTACTATTGGCATGGCTGTGATTGGCCAGAGCACCATGTGACCCAGCCTCTATTTAAGCTGGAGTCACATAGCGCCGCCCGTCACTCTGCTCTGATTAGCGTAGGGAGAGGTTGCGGCTGCGACAGTAGGGCGAGATTAGGCAGATTAACTCCTCCAAAGGACTTGATTAACTGATCGATCTGCAGCTGTGGATCATTGAGCTGCTGATCCTCAATTGCTCACTGTTTTTAGGCTGCCCAGACCGTTTGTCAGTCACATTTTTCTGGGGTGATCGGCGGCCATTTTGTGTCTTGTGGTGCGCCAGCACAAGCTGCGACCAAGTGCATTTAACCCTCAATGGTGTGGTTGTTTTTTGGCTAAAGCCTACATCAGGGTGAAGCTGTCACACCAAGTGCATTTAACCAGCAATAGTCTGTTCATTTTTTGGCCATATACAAAATCAGGGGCAAGCTGCGCCTGTCACCAAGTGCATTTAACCCTCAATGGTGTGGTTGTTTTTTGGCTAAAGCCTACATCAGGGTGAAGCTGTCACACCAAGTGCATTTAACCAGCAATAGTCTGTTCATTTTTTGGCCATATACTAAATCAGGGGCAAGCTGCGCCTGTCACCAAGTGCATTTAACCCTCAATGGTGTGGTTGTTTTTTGGCTAAAGCCTACATCAGGGTGAAGCTGTCACACCAAGTGCATTTAACCAGCAATAGTCTGTTTATTTTTTGGCCATATCCCAGTATAATTCTGTCACTAAATCCATACCGGTCACCCAGCGCCTAAATACTAGGCCTCAAATTTATATCCAGCTAAATCTGTCCCTAGTGCTGTAGCTGGGCGAGTTATTTAGTGTCCGTTCAAGCACATTTCTTGTTCTGGGTTGAAATACAATTCCCAATTTAGCAATTTCATAATTTAGTGGTTCCTGCTATATCAGAGCTATTTGAAATCTATCCCAAAAAGGGTATATAATATTGAAGGTGCACATTGGGTCATTCAGAATAACTTCACACACACCCGCTACTGTGTATTTCCAAGTCTAATTCTGTCACTAAATCCATACCTGTCACCCAGCGCCTAAATACTAGGCCTCAAATTTAAATCCCTCTAAATCTCTCGTTACCGCTGTACTGTTGTTGCTGGGCAAGATATTTAGTGTCCGTCAAAGCACATTTTTTGTTCTGGGTTGAAGTACAATTCCCAATTTAGCAATTTCATAATTTAGTGGTTTCTGCTATATCAGAGCTATTTGAAATCTATCCCTAAAAGGGTATATAATATTCAAGGTGCACATAGGGTCATTCAGAATAACTTCACACACACGCTTCTGTGCATTTCCAAGTCTAATTCTGTCACTAAATCCATACCGGTGACCCAGCGCCTAAATACTAGGCCTCAAATTTATATCCCGCTGAATTTGAATACAATACATTGGGCCAAATAATATATTTGTTGTTGTGGTGAACCATAACAATGAGAAAAACATCTAGTAAGGGACGCGGACGTGGACATGGTCGTGGTGGTGTTAGTGGACCCTCTGGTGCTGGGAGAGGACGTGGCCGTTCTGCCACATCCACACGTCCTAGTGTACCAACTACCTCAGGTCCCAGTAGCCGCCAGAATTTACAGCGATATATGGTGGGGCCCAATGCCGTTCTAAGGATGGTAAGGCCTGAGCAGGTACAGGCATTAGTCAATTGGGTGGCCGACAGTGGATCCAGCACGTTCACATTATCTCCCACCCAGTCTTCTGCAGAAAGCGCACAGATGGCGCCTGAAAACCAACCCCATCAGTCTGTCACATCACCCCCATGCATATCAGGGAAACTGTCTGAGCCTCAAGTATGCAGCAGTCTCTTATGCTGTTTGAAGACTCCGCTGGCAGGGTTTCCCAAGGGCATCCACCTAGCCCTTCCCCAGCGGTGAAAGACATAGAATGCACTGACGCACAACCACTTATGTTTCCTGATGATGAGGACATGGGAATACCACCTCAGCATGTCTCTGATGATGACGAAACACAGGTGCCAACTGCTGCGTCTTTCTGCAGTGTGCAGACTGAACAGGAGGTCAGGGATCAAGACTGGGTGGAAGACGATGCAGGGGACGATGAGGTCCTAGACCCCACATGGAATGAAGGTCGTGCCACTGACTTTCACAGTTCGGAGGAAGAGGCAGTGGTGAGACCGAGCCAACAGCGTAGCAAAAGAGGGAGCAGTGGGCAAAAGCAGAACACCCGCCGCCAAGAGACTCCGCCTGCTACTGACCGCCGCCATCTGGGACCGAGCACCCCAAAGGCAGCTTCAAGGAGTTCCCTGGCATGGCACTTCTTCAAACAATGTGCTGACGACAAGACCCGAGTGGTTTGCACGCTGTGCCATCAGAGCCTGAAGCGAGGCATTAACGTTCTGAACCTGAGCACAACCTGCATGACCAGGCACCTGCATGCAAAGCATGAACTGCAGTGGAGTAAGCACCTTAAAACCAAGGAAGTCACTCAGGCTCCCCCTGCTACCTCTTCTGCTGCTGCCGCCTCGGCCTATTCTGCTGCTGCCGCCTCGGCCTCTTCCTCCGCCTCTGGAGGAACGTTGGCACCTGCCGCCCAGCAAACAGGGGATGTACCACCAACACCACCACCACCACCTCCGTCACCAAGCGTCTCAACCATGTCACACGCCAGCGTTCAGCTCTCCATCTCACAAACATTTGATAGAAAGCGTAAATTCCCACCTAGCCACCCTCGATCCCTGGCCCTGAATGCCAGCATTTCTAAACTACTGGCCTATGAAATGCTGTCATTTAGGCTGGTGGACACAGACAGCTTCAAACAGCTCATGTCGCTTGCTGTCCCACAGTATGTTGTTCCCAGCCGCCACTACTTCTCCAAGAGAGCCGTGCCTTCCCTGCACAACCAAGTATCCGATAAAATCAAGTGTGCACTGCGCAACGCCATCTGTAGCAAGGTCCACCTAACCACAGATACGTGGACCAGTAAGCACGGCCAGGGACGCTATATCTCCCTAACTGCACACTGGGTAAATGTAGTGGCAGCTGGGCCCCAGGCGGAGAGCTGTTTGGCGCACGTCCTTCCGCCGCCAAGGATCGCAGGGCAACATTCTTTGCCTCCTGTTGCCACCTCCTCCTTCTCGGCTTCCTCCTCCTCTTCTTCCACCTGCTCATCCAGTCAGCCACACACCTTCACCACCAACTTCAGCACAGCCCGGGGTAAACGTCAGCAGGCCATTCTGAAACTCATATGTTTGGGGGACAGGCCCCACACCGCACAGGAGTTGTGGCGGGGTATTGAACAACAGACCGACGAGTGGTTGCTGCCGGTGAGCCTCAAGCCCGGCCTGGTGGTGTGTGATAATGGGCGAAATCTCGTTGCAGCTCTGGGACTAGCCAATTTGACGCACATCCCTTGCTTGGCGCATGTGCTGAATTTGGTGGTGCAGAAGTTCATTCACAACTACCCCGACATGTCAGAGCTGCTGCATAAAGTGCGGGCCGTCTGTTCGCGCTTCCGGCGTTCACATCCTGCTGCTGCTCGCCTGTCTGCGCTACAGCGTAACTTCGGCCTTCCCGCTCACCGCCTCATATGCGACGTGCCCACCAGGTGGAACTCCACCTTGCACATGCTGGACAGACTGTGCGAGCAGCAGCAGGCCATAGTGGAGTTTCAGCTGCAGCACGCACGGGTCAGTCGCACTACAGAACAGCACCACTTCACCACCAATGACTGGGCCTCCATGCGAGACCTGTGTGCCCTGTTGCGCTGTTTCGAGTACTCCACCAACATGGCCAGTGGCGATGACACCGTTATCAGCGTTACAATACCACTTCTATGTCTCCTTGAGAAAACACTTAGGGCGATGATGGAAGAGGAGGTGGCCCAGGAGGAGGAGGAGGAGGAAGAGGGGTCATTTTTAGCACTTTCAGGCCAGTCTCTTCGAAGTGACTCAGAGGGAGGTTTTTGGCAACAGCAGAGGCCAGGTACAAATGTGGCCAGCCAGGGCCCACTACTGGAGGACGAGGAGGACGAGGATGAGGAGGAGGTGGAGGAGGATGAGGATGAAGCATGGTCACAGCGGGGTGGCACCCAACGCAGCTCGGGTCCATCACTGGTGCGTGGCTGGGGGGAAAGGCAGGACGATGACGATACGCCTCCCACAGAGGACAGCTTGTCCTTATCCCTGGGCAGCCTGGCACACATGAGCGACTACATGCTGCAGTGCCTGCGCAACGACAGCAGAGTTGCCCACATTTTAACCTGTGCGGACTACTGGGTTGCCACCCTGCTGGATCCACGCTACAAAGACAATGTGCCCACCTTACTTCCTGCACTGGAGCGTGATAGGAAGATGCGCGAGTACAAGCGCACGTTGGTAGACGCGCTACTGAGAGCATTCCCAAATGTCACAGGGGAACAAGTGGAAGCCCAAGGCCAAGGCAGAGGAGGAGCAAGAGGTCGCCAAGGCAGCTGTGTCACGGCCAGCTCCTCTGAGGGCAGGGTTAGCATGGCAGAGATGTGGAAAACTTTTGTCAACACGCCACAGCTAACTGCACCACCACCTGATACGCAACGTGTTAGCAGGAGGCAACATTTCACTAACATGGTGGAACAGTACGTGTGCACACCCCTCCACGTACTGACTGATGGTTCGGCCCCATTCAACTTCTGGGTCTCTAAATTGTCCACGTGGCCAGAGCTAGCCTTTTATGCCTTGGAGGTGCTGGCCTGCCCGGCAGCCAGCGTTTTGTCTGAACGTGTATTCAGCACGGCAGGGGGCGTCATTACAGACAAACGCAGCCGCCTGTCTACAGCCAATGTGGACAAGCTGACGTTCATAAAAATGAACCAGGCATGGATCCAACAGGATCTGTCCGTCCCTTGTCCAGATTAGACATTAACTACCTCCCCTTAACCATATATTATTGTACTCCAGGGCACTTCCTCATTCAATCCTATTTTTATTTTCATTTTACCATTATATTGCGATGCTACCCAAAGTTGAATGAACCTCTCCTCTGCCTGTGTGCTGGGCCTAAATTTATGACAATGGACTGTTGCAGTGGTGGCTGACGTGAAGCCTGATTCTCTGCTATGACATGCAGACTAATTCTCTGCTGACATGAAGACAGATTCTCTGTTACGGGACCTCTCTCCTCTGCCTGGGTGCTGGGCCTAAATATATGCCAATGGACTGTTGCAGTGGTGGCTGACGTGAAGCCTGATTCTCTGCTATGACATGCAGACTGATTCTCTGCTGACATGAAGCCAGATTGTCTGTTACGGGACCTCTCTGCTCTGCCTGTGTGCTAGGCCTAAATATATGCCAATGGACTGTTGCAGTGGTGGCTGACGTGAAGCCTCATTCTCTGCTATGACATGCAGACTAATTCTCTGCTGACATGAAGCCAGATTGTCTGTTACGGGACCTCTCTCCTCTGCCTGGGTGCTGGGCCTAAATTTATGCCAATGGACTGTTGCAGTGGTGGCTGACGTGAAGCCTCATTCTCTGCTATGACATGCAGACTGATTCTCTGTTGACATGAAGCCAGATCCTCTTTTACGGGACCTCTCTCCTCTGCCTGGGTGCTGGGCCTAAATTTATGACAATGGACTGTTGCAGTGGTGGCTGACGTGAAGCCTCATTCTCTGCTATGACATGCAGACTGATTCTCTGCTGACATGAAGCCAGATCCTCTGTTACGGGAGCTCTCTCCTCTGCCTGGGTGCTGGGCCTAAATTTATGACAATGGACTGTTGCAGTGGTGGCTGACGTGAAGCCTGATTCTCTGCTATGACATGCAGACTGATTCTCTGCTGTCATGAAGCCAGATTGTCTGTTACGGGACCTTTCTCCTCTGCCTGGGTGCTGGGCCTAAATTTATGAAAATTGACTCTTACAGTGTTGGGTGACGTGAAGCCTGATTCTCTGCTATGATATGAAGACTGATTCTCTGCTGACATGAAGCCAGATTGTCTGTTACGGGACCTTTCTCCTCTGCCTGGGTTCTGGGCCTAAATTTATGAAAATTGACTCTTACAGTGGTGGGTGACGTGAAGCCTGATTCTCTGCTATGATATGAAGACTGATTCTCTGCTGACATGAAGCCAGATTCTCTGTTACGGGACCTCTCTCCTCTGCCTGGGTGCTGGGCCTAAATTTATGACAATGGACTGTTGCAGTGGTGGCTGACGTGAAGCCTGATTCTCTGCTATGACATGCAGACTGATTCTCTGCTGACATGAAGCCAGATCCTCTGTTACGGGACCTCTCTCCTCTGCCTGTGTGTGTGCTGGGCCTAAATATATGCCAATGGACTGTTGCAGTGGTGGCTGACGTGAAGCCTCATTCTCTGCTATGACATGCAGACTGATTCTCTGCTGACATGAAGCCAGATTCTCTGTTACGGGACCTCTCCTCTGCCTGTGTGTGTGCTGGGCCTAAATATATGCCAATGGACTGTTGCAGTGGTGGGTGACGTGAAGCCTCATTCTCTGCTATGACATGCAGACTAATTCTCTGCTGACATGAAGACAGATTCTCTGTTACGGGACCTCCCTCCTCTGCCTGGGTGCTGGGCCTAAATATATGCCAATGGACTGTTGCAGTGGTGGCTGACGTGAAGCCTCATTCTCTGCTATGACATGCAGACTAATTCTCTGCTGACATGAAGCCAGATTCTCTGTTACGGGACCTCTCTCCTCTGCCTGTGTGTGTGCTGGGCCTAAATATATGCCAATGGACTGTTGCAGTGGTGGCTGACGTGAAGCCTGATTCTCTGCTATGACATGCAGACTAATTCTCTGCTGACATGAAGACAGATCCTCTGTTACGGGACCTCTCTCCTCTGCCTGGGTGCTGGGCCTAAATATATGACAATGGACTGTTGCACTGGTGGCTGACGTGAAGCCTGATTCTCTGCTATGACATGCAGACTGATTCTCTGCTGACATGAAGCCAGATCCTCTGTTACGGGACCTCTCTCCTCTGCCTGGGTGCTGGGCCTAAATATATGACAATGGACTGTTGCAGTGGTGGCTGACGTGAAGCCTGATTTTCTGCTATGACATGCAGACTAATTCTCTGCTGACATGAAGACAGATTCTCTGTTACGGGACCTCTCTCCTCTGCCTGGGTGCCGGGGCCTAAATATCTGAGAATGGACTGTTCCAGTGGTGGGTGACGGGAAGCCAGATTCTCTGCTATGGAACCTCTCTCCAATTGATTTTGGTTAATTTTTATTTATTTAATTTTTATTTTAATTCATTTCCCTATCCACATTTGTTTGCAGGGGATTTACCTACATGTTGCTGCCTTTTGCAGCCCTCTAGCTCTTTCCTGGGCTGTTTTACAGCCTTTTTAGTGCCGAAAAGTTCGGGTCCCCATTGACTTCAATGGGGTTCGGGTTCGGGACGAAGTTCGGATCGGGTTCGGATCCCGAACCCGAACATTTCCGGGATGTTCGGCCGAACTTCTCGAACCCGAACATCCAGGTGTTCGCTCAACTCTACCCACACGGGCAGGGCCCTCTCTCCTTCTGTACCAGTTTGTAACTCATTTTGTTTATGATTAGTGCAATTGTCTGTATTATGTATGTGCACCCCTTATCATATGTACAGCGCTATGGAATGAATGGCGCTTAAATAATAAATAATAATAATAATAATAATAATAATAATCATCCATGTATTTACAGGGAGGTCATGGGGCGCTAGCTGTCCTGTGACTGTCCACCCAGCACCTTCTTACTGTCTGTGCGCAGCTGCGGGAGGTTCTCCTCCATGATACATAATTATAGGACATTCATTATTCCAATTACTATTATTACCTTCTGGGTTTTGTCTCCGTCGCTCCGACTTTGTTTCCTCCTGATCGGCGTGCTTGCGGCAGAGCCTTTATACAGGATCCATTATTGTGATGAAAGGCTCTGGAGGAAGTAATGGAGCAGACGAGGGACATCATTAATCTCGACTCATTTCCTTGACTAGTTTTCATCTTCTCAGAATCAAGAAATAATAATAATGATATTTCTGCAGCGAGGAGAATCGTGACCTGAATGTTCAGATGTGATGGATGCAGGAACACGCCGAGAACATCCTGCTCCGGAAAGAAAATCCCTGCATGGGGTAAAAGCTTCTGGAGTAAATAGGGAACAGTGCAAATGAAGTGTATGATGAGCATATGTAACACCCCAGAGTTGTGTTACTAAACTCTTCTACCCTGCTACAATCTGTTAAGAGCCTAAACCTTGTTTGAGATGTCTATTGTGGTACTTGTGGTTCGCCGCGGGCATCCTCCACCATATGCATTTTGCTGGGGTTCGCCATTAGCAACGGGCCACAAGTGCAGGATTTGCTCCCCTGTATATATGCACGACTGCATGTGGGTTTGAGCACCTCCTGCTAATGCCACCTTGTCTTTTTGGTTTGTATATATAGATTCCTGGAGGTGTATAAACTCCAATTTAAATGTGCCTGTTTTCCATCTACAGGCCACATTTAGGTGCACCTGTGAGGCCTGGGCCATATCAGTCAGTCTTGAGTGGGACTCGCAGACTCCTCCCTCCTCCCATTGCAAGCATGGTTACATGCTGGAGGTAACTGGTGAGCTGTTTGTGAGTCGGCCTCATGCTCCTGTAATTTGCCCACTGGCTCCTGGTATCGCCCATACGGCTCAGGTAGGAGAGTGTTAGGTCTCGGGCTACTTGAGAAACCTTGACGTGGTGCCCGGGCTTAGACATGTTCTACACCGTAGGACATGTTGACTAATCTCTCAATTTTAAAATCAGTTTGAGGGTTCAGTGAGACTGCAGAGTGCACCTGTATTTGTTATTGTTTTGTTATATTATCTCATGTAATTTCACATAATATCCTAACAACCGGGCATTCTATACCTTATCAAATGTATAATTGTTGCAATTTTCATGTTCACCAGCAGGTGGCAGCAATGTTCTGGCAAAGAGCTAAGTTTCAGTTTAGTATTTCTAATATGGAATAGTTCATTCCAGTTTATCTCCCCCCTCTGTGAGCAGAGTGGGTTGCTCCCACATCCTGCCTCATGGGTGGAGAAGGAAGTTAGAGTGAGTGTGCCAGCCACCCCTGCTAGGGGAAGGCTGTGCGTGTACGAGTTCCCAGATATAGTGATTCAAGCCAGGATCTTGTCTCGGCTGAGACATTGATCATCATCCCCAGCCTGAGCTCTTCAGCCTCAGCTGGTAGAAGCAAGCAGACAACTCCAGTTCCAGGAAGAATACCCTGTGAAAATAACTGTTAGTCAAAATTCCAGAGACCCAGGAGAAGCCATATTCCTCCTCAGCTAGTCAGTCCCCATACAGCAGAAGATAGAACGTGCAGAAGCCAAATTCCTGCCACAGTTTAGAGCTACAAAGCAGACGTCTTTTCCTGCAAGCTCCAAGTACATGAGAGAGCAGAAGATAAATTCCTGCCAACCATTGCCAATACCTGCTGGGACCAAAGACTAAAGCTGTATCTTGCTTGGATGAAAGTTACTGTCAGTAAAGACAAGTTTGAACTTCACTTCACTCCAAAGTCTGGATCTCAATTACTGCTGCAAATTCCTCTATTACTCCTACTAGCACCACACTCATTTTATTGCAAGTGAGCCAGGATCCAGGAGTCCAGCTATACCCAGGTAGGAGACACCGTTGACACCATTACTACTACCATACAGAGACATTACACCACTCTGGCATTCCTAACCTCGGGCGTGAGTTATAACATCCTTAAAGGGCCCTGTGACAGTACCCTGCACACGCTGCAATTGGCGTCATGAACAAAACTATAGACTATTATACCCATATCCTGACCCACTGCATAATTTGGCGTCAGTTTAACCATACCATGGTCCTGCGCATTACATTTTTGGCATCACGAACAGGATCGTATTAAATTGTGTGCCTATCCCTGCTACAACAGAATGGGATCCAATTGTGTGCCAACAGGATCAAATTGCATGTTTAACAGTACTGCAAGACCTGAGAATTGTGCTAAAACCCTAAAAATTGACTTTATTGCTTTGTTGCTGTGCCAGAAAGCGCTAAAACGTGTGCACCAGCACTCCAAGGGTTAATTCGCCATATTAGCATAATGGCGCCACTTCTTCATGCCTTTCAGAAGCAGGAAAACTCAAGAACGCCCTCTCAAGAGCGCGAAGATGCCGAATACGTCCCCCTAGAAGCGGGAACTCTCAAACCTGCCCACCAAGAACTTTGCAATGCAAGCCAAGGGAGTGCAGACTCCTCCCTCTGGGCTCCGCCTTCACTTCCTGTACTGATCCTGACAGAGGATCCAAGGAAGATGGCGCTCCCATCACCCAAGTGGAACCAAATGACAGTCCAGGGAGAACCAGTGTACGAGGCTCACCCACCAGAGATCCGGGTCTCCCAGCTTGTGAAGAGAGCTGGCCCCAGCGCTTTTGGAGTGTCCCTGGAGTCTGCGCATGCCACAACTGGTGGAGAGACAGCCGTCGATGACCAGACATCCCCAAGATGGCCGCCGACGCCAAGCCTGCTCCCGCAGAAGACACCGCCGACCAAGTACCCCAGGCCTTGATCCATTCTGCACCGATGACGGCAACTGAAGCCCCGGTTGACCACCAGGAGGCATAGGAACTGGCCACCAGGCCGCAACATCAGGTAGGAGCAGTCAGGCTCCCTGAGGCCCAGGCCGGGTCCCGAATTTCCACTCCGCCGCCCAGAGCCAACACCATCAGAGCGGGACGCCTTAACCCAGAGGTCCCATTGGAAATGACTGCGCATGCCCACACGGCCTGGGAATACAAATCGGCCATTGAGCAATGGGTAAAGCAGGTATTACACATAGAGTAAGTGAGGGGGGGAGTACAGGACGTGTGAGGAAATTGTAGAGGAAGTATATACTGTGTAGAGGAAGCTTGTAGTGAGTGTAGAGGAAGTGTACAACAAGTATAGAGAATGTGAGAGGGGGGAGTAGAGGAAGTGTGAGGAAACTGTAGAGGAAGTATATACTGTGTAAGAGGAAGCTTGTAGTGAGTGTAGAGGAAGTGTACAACAAGTATAGAGAATGTGAGAGGGGGGAGTAGAGGAAGTGTGAGGAAACTGTAGAGGAAGTATATACTGTGTAGAGGAAGCTTGTAGTGAGTATAGAGGAAGTGTACAACAAGTATAGAGGATGTGAGAGGGGGGAGTAGAGGAAGTGTAAGGAAATTGTAGAGGAAGTATATACTGTATAGAGGAAGTGTACAATAAGTATAGAGGAAGTGTGAGAAAATTGTAGAGGAAGTATATACTGTGTAGAGGAAGTTTGTAGTGAGGAAGTGAGAGGATATTTAAAATTAAGTATATAGTGAGAATAGAGGAAGTGTATGATGAGTTTAGAAAATGTGAAAGGGGGAGTAGATGAAGTGTGAGGAAATTGTAAAGAAAGTATATAGTAAGTGTAAAGGAAGTATAAAATGACTACAGGAAGTCTGATGGGCGTGTACAGAAAGTTTGAGGAGATTATAGAGGAAGTGTGTATATTGAGGATAGAAGAATATAGTATATAGAGTATAGAGGAGGTGGGGGGGGGGTAGAAAAAGTGTGAGGAGATGGTAAAGGAAATATATTGTGAGTATAATGGACATGTGAGAGAACTGTAAAGGAAATCGGAGGAGATTGTACAGAAAGCATACAGTGAGTATAGAGGAAGTATATAGGGAATATAGAGGAAGTATACAGTGAGTATAGAGGAAGTATATAGGGAATATAGAGGAAGTATACAGTGAATATAGAGGAAGTAAATAGGGAATGTAGAGGAAGTATAGAGGAAGTATATAGTGAGTATAGAGGAAGTATATAGTGAGTATAGAGAAAGTATATAGTGAGTCGGTGTCTGACAGCCCAGGCAAGGAGAGCACTAATTAGAAACTCTGCCAAGAGGACGATGGTCACTCTGGAGGAGCTGCTGAGATCCACAGCTCAGGTGGGAGAATCTGTCCTCTGGACAACTATTAGTTGTGTCCTCTACAAATCTGGCCTTTATGATCGGGGTGCCAGTGAGTAGGAATGCCTATTGGTATGTTGTAGCCTGAATAGTCTGTGTGTCACTGTGCTCCTACCTGGATAACGTTGCTCCCCAGGGTTAGGTTCCACAGCATTCAAAGGAGAGAGCCGCAGTTGGTGGAGAATAAGCCAAGTCCAGACTTAAGTTCAACAGTTTTACTTGAATAAACTAAGATAATATTTGATCTTTCTCTGGCTCCAGCAGGTTTTGTGGTGTACTGACAGGTGAACTTGAATACTGTGTTTCATCCCTCTCTTCTGTACTAATCTCTGACTTTATTCTGGTTACTGGACTTTCTGGCAGTTCTGGTACCTTTAAATGGGGTGCCTTTGGTCGCTGTCCCCTCGTAATACTCAGTCTATAAACTGCAAGCAGTCTGGTGCTCTACAAGCTGCTTTCCCTGGAAGACTCCTGCTGTAGGAGGGGTAGACACTCCCCTCACTACACCCTCTCATCTTGTCTCCTTCCAACTTTCAACTCAACTACAAGCTTCCTGCAACCCCTCCCTTGGCAGGAAGCAGGACTAGCCCACTTCTTTTCAAAAGGGGGAGAAAGGAATGGTAAGTTCCATCCTATATAAAGATCTTTCTCTGCCAGATACACTGACACCTGCTGGACAACTAGGCACAGGGCATGTAATACAATACATAAATTACATAGCAAAATTATTTTGGCATAGTATCAGCGGACCTGGAATTAAATACAGAGATGACATTATTGGGTAGCCATTCGAGACAGTAGCAGGAATCGTAGTGCCCGCTCTGGGGTACTACACTTCCCTCCCAACAATTGCCTTAAGGACTAGCAAACTAGATAACCTAAAGCTCAGGCACTATCCCCTAAATACCCTGAAGTGGCCAATGTTTAGGGAAAACTAGGGCAGTACAGAGAAGTCTAATAGGAGAGCAAGGGCCATGTCCTGCAGCAGGATGAACAACGTGGGACTGTGGCCGGGCAGCTGCTGGAATGCAGAGGAGGGCAAGCGAGTCAGACTGCTGGCATGCCAACTAATAGGGCAGGGTAAGTGACAGCGGTGGGCACAAACTGCTAGCCCAAAAGAAATATACAATGAGTATAGCAGAAGTATATGATGAGAAGTGTATAATGAGTATAGAGGAAATATACAGTGAATATAGAAGTGCACAGTGAGTATGAGAAGTGTACAGTGAAGAGGAAGTATACAGTGAGAATAGAGGAAGTATACAGTGAAGAGGAAGTATACAGTGAGAATGGAGGAAGTGTACAGTGAAGAGGAAGTATACAGTGAGAATGGAGGAAGTATACAGTGAATATAGAAGTGCACAGTGAGTATGAGAAGTGTACAGTGAAGAGGAAGTATACAGTGAGAATGGAGGAAGTATACAGTGAATATAGAAGTGCACAGTGAGTATGAGAAGTGTACAGTGAAGAGGAAGTATACAGTGAGAATAGAGCAAGTATACAGTGAATATAGAAGTGCACAGTGAGTATGAGAAGTATACAGTGAAGAGGAAGTATAGTGAATATAGAAGTGCACAGTGAATATGAGAAGTGAACAGTGAAAATGAAGTATACAGTGAGAATACAGGAAGTATACATTGAATATAGAAGTGCACAGTGAGTATGAGAAGTGCACAGTGAAGAGGAAGTATACAGTGAGAATAGAGCAAGTATACAGTGAATATAGAAGTGCACAGTGAAGAGGAAGTATAGTGAATATAGAAGTGCACAGTGAATATGAGAAGTGCACAGTGAAAAGGAAGTATACAGTGAGAATAGAGGAAGTATACATTGAATATAGAAGTGCACAGTGAGTATGAGAAGTGCACAGTGAAGAGGAAGTATACAGTGAGAATAGAGCAAGTATACAGTGAATATAGAAGTGCACAGTGAGTATGAGAAGTGCACAGTGAAGAGGAAGTATACAGTGAGAATAGAGCAAGTATACAGTGAATATAGAAGTGCACAGTGAGTATGAGAAGTGCACAGTGAAGAGGAAGTATACAGTGAGAATAGAGAAAGTATACAGTGAATATAAGAAAAGTGTATAATGAGTATAGAGGAAATTTACAGTAAGTATAAGTACGGTATATAGTGAATATAAGAGAAGTGTACAGCGAGTAAAAGAGAAGTGTCCAGTGAGTATACAGTGCCTTGCAAAAGTATTCACCCTCCTTGACTTTTTCGTGTTTTGTTACATTACAGCCTTAAGTTCAATGTTTTGTTAATCTGAATTGTATGTGATGGATCAGAACACAATCGTCTAAGTTGATGAAGTGAAATGAAAAAAATATATAAATAAAACTATTGTTTAGATATAGAAAACAGAAAATTGTCCTGTGCGTATGTATTCACCCCCTTTGTTAGGAAGCCCATAAAAAGCTCTGGTGCAACCAATTACCTTCAGAAGTCACATAATTAGTGAGATGATGTCACCTGTGTGCAATCTAAGTGTCACATGACCTGTCATTACATATACACACCAGAGGCTGCAAGCAAGAGGCATCACTAACCAAACACTGTCATGAAGACCGAGGAACTCTCCAAACAAGTAAGGGACAATGTTGTGGAGAAGTGCAAGTCAGGGTTAGGTTATAAAAATATCCCAATCTTTGCTGATCCCCAGGAGCACCATCAAATCTATCATAACCAGATGGAAAGAACATGGGACAACAGCAAACCTGCCAAGAGATGTCCTCCCACCAAAACTCACAGACCTGGCAAGGAGGACATTAATCAGAGAGACCTAAGGTGACCCTGGAGGATCTGCAGAGTTCCACAGCAGAGACTGGAGGATCTGTACATAGGATGACAATAAGCCGTAAGCTCCATAGAGTTGGAGCTAATGGCAGAGCGGCCAGAAGAAGCCGTTACTGTCAGCTAAAAACAATAAGGCGCGTTGTGAGTTTGTGAAAAGGCCTGTGGGAGACTCCCAAAATGTATGGAGGAAGGGGCTCTGGTCTGAGGAGACCCAAAATTGAACTTTTTCGCCATTAAAGAAAACGCTATGTCTGGAGCAAACCCAACACATCAGATCACCCAAAGAACACCATCCTCACAGTGAGACATGGTGGTGGCAGCATCATACTGGGGGATGGGACTGGGAAACTGGTCAGAGCTGAAGGAAAGATGGATGGTGCTAAATACAGGGATATTCTTGAGCAGAACCTGCCCCACTCTGTGCGTGATCTGAGGCCAGGACGGAGGGTCACCTTCCAGCAGGACAATGACCCCAAACACACGGCTACAGCAACACTTGAGGGGTTTAAGGGGAAACCTGTAAATGTGTTGAAATGGCCGAGTCACAGCCCAGATCTCAATCCAATAGAAGATCTGAGGTCAGACGTAAAGATTGCTGTTCACAAGCGCAAACATCCAACCTGAAGGAGCCGGAGCAGTTCTGCAAGGAGGAACGGGCGACAATCCCAGCGGTCAGATGTGGCGACTGCTCATAGAGACTTATCCAGAGCGACTTGGAGCTGTGATTGCCGCAAAAGGGGCTCTACAAAGTATTGACTGTAGGGGGGTGAATAGTTCTGCACAGTGACTTTTTCTGTTATTTTGTCCTATTTGTTGTTTGCTTCACAATAAATAAAAAAACATCTTTAAAGTTGTCGGCAGGTTCTGTAATTACATAATGCAAATCCTCAAACAAACCATGTAAATTCCAGGTTGTGAGGCAACAAAATACGAAAGTGTAGAGGAAGTATACAGTGAGTATAAAGGAAGTATACGGTGAGTATAGAGGAAGTATGGATTCCATTTAGCGATAGTGTAAAGTTAACACAGAGGAAGTGTACAGTTAATATAAGAGAAGTATACAGTGAGTGTAGAGGAAGTATACCTTGAGTGTAGAGGAAGTATACAGTGAGTGTAGAGGAAGTATACAGTGAGTGTAGAGGAAGTATACAGTGAGTGTAGAGGAAGTATACAGTGAGTGTAGAGAAAGTATACAGTGACTGTATAGGAAGTTTACAGTGAGTGTAGAGGAAGTATACAGTGAGTGTAGAGGAAGTATACAGTGAGTGTAGAGGAAGTATACAGCGAGTGTAGAGGAAGTATACAGCGAGTGTATAGGAAGTTTACAGTGAGTGTAGAGGAAGTATACAGCGAGTGTAGAGGAAGTATACAGCGAGTGTAGAGGAAGTATACAGCAAGTGTAGAGGAAGTATACAGTGAGTGTATAGGAAGTTTACAGTGAGTGTAGAGGAAGTTTACAGTGAGTGTAGAGGAAGTATACAGCGAGTGTAGAGGAAGTATACAGCGAGTGTAGAGAAAGTATACAGTGAGTGTAGAGGAAGTAAACAGTGAGTGTAGAGAAAGTATACAGTGAGTATAAAGGAAGTATACAGTAAGTGTAGAGGAAGTAAACAGTGAGGGTAGAGAAAGGATACAGTGAGTGTATAGGAAGTTTACAGTGAGTGTAGAGGAAGTATACAGTGAGTGTAGAGAAAGTATACAGTGAGTATAAAGGAAGTATACAGTGAGTGCATAGAAAGTATACAGTGAGTGTAGAGGAAGTAAACAGTGAGTGTAGAGGAAGTAAACAGTGAGTGTAGAGAAAGTATACAGTGAGTGTAGAGAAAGTATACAGTGAGTATAAAGGAAGTATACAGTGAGTGTAGAGAAAGTATACAGTGAGTGTAGAGGAAGTAAACAGTGAGTGTAGAGAAAGTATACAGTGAGTGAAGAGGAAGTAAACAGTGAGGGTAGAGAAAGTATACAGTGAGTGTATAGGAAGTTTACAGTGAGTGTAGAGGAAGTATACAGTGAGTGTAGAGAAAGTATACAGTGAGTGTATATGAAGTTTACAGTGAGTGTAGAGGAAGTATACAGTGAGTGTAGAGGAAGTATACAGTGAGTGTAGAGAAAGTATACAGTGAGTGTAGAGGAAGTATACAGTGAGTGTAGAGGAAGTATACAGTGAGTGTAGAGAAAGTATACAGTGAGTGTAGAGGAAGTATACAGTGAGTGTAGAGAAAGTATACAGTGAGTGTAGAGAAAGTATACAGTGAGTGTAGAGAAAGTATACAGTGAGTATAAAGGAAGTATACAGTGAGTGTATAGAAAGTATACAGTGAGTGTAGAGGAAGTAAACAGTGAGTGTAGAGAAAGTATACAGTGAGTGTAGAGGAAGTAAACAGTGAGTGTAGAGGAAGTATACAGTGAGTGTAGAGAAAGTATACAGTGAGTGTAGAGGAAGTATACAGTGAGTGTAGAGGAAGTAAACAGTGAGTGTAGAGGAAGTAAACAGTGAGTGTAGGGAAAGTATACAGTGAGTGTAGAGGGAGTAAACAGTGAGTGTAGAGAAAGTATACAGTGAGTATAGAGGAAGTATGGATTGCATTTAGTGATAGTGTAAAGTTAACACAGAGGAATTGTACAGTGAATATAAGAGAAGTATACAGTGAGTGGAGAGGAAGTATACAGTGAGTGTAGAGGACGTATACAGTGAGTGTAGAGAAAGTATACAGTGAGTGTAGAGAAAGTATACAGTGAGTGTAGAGAAAGTATACAGTGAGTGTATAGGAAGTTTACAGTGAGTGTAGAGGAAGTATACAGTAAGTGTAGAGAAAGTATACAGTGAGTGTAGAGAAAGTATACAGTGAGTATAAAGGAAGTATACAGTTAGTGTAGAGAAAGTATACAGTGAGTGTAGAGGAAGTAAACAGTGAGTGTAGAGAAAGTATACAGTGAGTGTAGAGGAAGTAAACAGTGAGGGTAGAGAAAGTATACAGTGAGTGTAGAGAAAGTATACAGTGAGTGTAGAGGAAGTAAACAGTGAGTGAAGAGAAAGTATACAGTGAGTGTAGAGAAAGTATACAGTGAGTGTAGAGGAAGTATACAGTGAGTGTAGAGGAAGTAAACTGTGAGTGTAGAGGAAGTTTACAGTGAGTGTAGAGGAAGTATACAGTGAGTGTAGAGGAAGTATACAGTGAGTGTAGAGGAAGTATACAGCGAGTGTAGAGGAAGTATACAGCGAGTGTATAGGAAGTTTACAGTGAGTGTAGAGGAAGTATACAGCGAGTGTAGAGGAAGTATACAGCGAGTGTAGAGGAAGTATACAGCAAGTGTAGAGGAAGTATACAGTGAGTGTATAGGAAGTTTACAGTGAGTGTAGAGGAAGTATACAGTGAGTGTAGAGGAAGTATACAGCGAGTGTAGAGGAAGTATACAGTGAGTGTAGAGAAAGTATACAGTGAGTGTAGAGGAAGTATACAGTGAGTGTAGAGAAAGTATACAGTGAGTATAAAGGAAGTATACAGTGAGTGTAGAGAAAGTATACAGTGAGTGTAGAGGAAGTAAACAGTGAGTGTAGAGAAAGTATACAGTGAGTGTAGAGAAAGTATACAGTGAGTGTAGAGGAAGTAAACAGTGAGGGTAGAGAAAGTATACAGTGAGTGTATAGGAAGTTTACAGTGAGTGTAGAGAAAGTATACAGTGAGTGTAGAGAAAGTATACAGTGAGTGTAGAGGAAGTATACAGCGAGTGTAGAGTAAGTATACAGTGAGTGTAGAGAAAGTATACAGTGAGTGTAGAGGAAGTATACAGTGAGTGTAGAGAAAGTATACAGTGAGTGTAGAGGAAGTAAACAGTGAGGGTAGAGAAAGTATACAGTGAGTGTAAAGGAAGTTTACAGTGAGTGTATAGGAAGTTTACAGTGAGTGTATAGGAAGTATACAGTGAGTGTAGAGAAAGTATACAGTGAGTGTAGAGAAAGTATACAGTGAGTATAAAGGAAGTATACAGTGAGTGTATAGAAAGTATACAGTGAGTGTAGAGGAAGTAAACAGTGAGTATAGAGAAAGTATACAGTGAGTGTAGAGGACGTATATAGTGAGTATAAAAGAAGTATACAGTGAGTGTAGAGAAAGTATACAGTGAGTGTAGAGGAAGTAAACAGTGAGTGTAGAGAAAGTATACAGTGAGTGTATAGGAAGTTTACAGTGAGTGTAGAGGAAGTATACAGTGAGTGTAGAGGAAGTATACAGTGAGTGTAGAGAAAGTATACAGTGAGTGTATAGGAAGTTTACAGTGAGTGTAGAGGAAGTATACAGTAAGTGTAGAGGAAGTATACAGCGAGTGTAGAGGAAGTATACAGTGAGTGTAGAGAAAGTATACAGTGAGTGTAGGGAAAGTATACAGTGAGTGTAGAGAAAGTATACAGTGAGTGTAGAGAAAGTATACAGTGAGTATAAAGGAAGTATACAGTGAGTGTATAGAATGTATACAGTGAGTGTAGAGGAAGTAAACAGTGAGTGTAGAGAAAGTATACAGTGAGTGTAGAGGAAGTAAACAGTGAGTTTAGAGAAAGTATACAGCAAGTGTAGAGAAAGTATACAGCGAGTGTAGAGAAAGTATACAGTGAGTGTAGAGAAAGTATACAGTGAGTGTAGAGAAAGTATACAGTGAGTGTAGAGGAAGTATACAGTGAGTGTAGAGGAAGTAAACAGTGAGTGTAGAGGAAGTTTACAGTGAGTGTAGAGAAAGTATACAGTGAGTATAGAGGAAGTATGGATTGCATTTAGTGATAGTGTAAAGTTAACACAGAGGAATTGTACAGTGAATATAAGAGAAGTATACAGTGAGTGTAGAGGAAGTATACAGTGAGTGTAGAGGACGTATATAGTGAGTGTAGAGAAAGTATACAGTGAGTGTAGAGAAAGTATACAGTGAGTGTATAGGAAGTTTACAGTGAGTGTAGAGGAAGTATACAGTGAGTTTAGAGAAAGTATACAGTGAGTGTAGAGAAAGTATACAGTGAGTATAAAGGAAGTATACAGTTAGTGTAGAGAAAGTATACAGTGAGTGTAGAGGAAGTAAACAGTGAGTGTAGAGAAAGTATACAGTGAGTGTAGAGGAAGTAAACAGTGAGTTTAGAGAAAGTATACAGTGAGTGTAGAGAAAGTATACAGTGAGTGTAGAGGAAGTAAACAGTGAGTGTAGAGAAAGTATACAGTGAGTGTAGAGAAAGTATACAGTGAGTGTAGAGGAAGTATACAGTGAGTGTAGAGAAAGTATACAGTGAGTGTAGAGGAAGTAAACAGTGAGTGTAGAGAAAGTATACAGTGAGTGTAGAGGAAGTAAACAGTGAGTGTAGAGAAAGTATACAGTGAGTATAGAGGAAGTATGGATTGCATTTAGTGATAGTGTAAAGTTAACACAGAGGAATTGTACAGTGAATATAAGAGAAGTATACAGTGAGTGTAGAGGAAGTATACAGTGAGTGAAGAGGACGTATACAGTGAGTGTAGAGGAAGTATACAGTGAGTATAGAGGAAATATGGATTCCATTTAGTGATAGTGTAAAGTTAACACAGAGGAAGTGTACAGTGAATATAAGAGAAGTATACAGTGAGTGTAGAGGAAGTATACAGTGAGTGTAGAGGAAGTATACAGTGAATGTAGAGGAAGTATACAGTGAGTGTAGAGGAAGTATGGATTCAATTTAGTGATAATGTAAAGTTAACACAAAGGAAGTGTACAGTGAATATAAGAGAAGTATACAGTGAGTGTAGAGGGAGTATACAGTGAGTGTAGAGGAAGTATACAGTGATTGTAGAGGGATTATACAGTGAGTGTAGAGGAAGTATACAGTGAGTGTAGAGGAAGTATACAGTGAGTGTAGAGGAAGTATATAGTGAATATAAGAGAAGTATACAGTGAGTGTAGAGGAAGTATACAGTGAGTATAAAGGAAGTATACAGTGAGTGTAGAGGAAGTATACAGTGAGTGTAGAGGAAGTATACAGTGAATATAAGAGAAGTATACAGTGAGTGTAGAGGAAGTATACAGTGAGTATAAAGGAAGTATATAGTGAGTGTAGAGGAAGTATACAGTGAGTGTAGAGGAAGTATACAGTGAGTGTAGAGGAAGTATACAGTGAGTGTAGATGAAGTATACAGTGAGTATAAAGGAAGTATACAGTGAGTGTAGAGGAAGTATACAGTGAGTGTAGAGGAAGTATACAGTGAGTGTAGAGAAAGTATACAGTGAGTGTAGAGGAAGTATACAGTGAGTATAGAGGAAGTATGGATTAAATTTAGTGATAGTGTAAGTTAACACAGAGGAAGTGTACAGTGAATATAAGAGAAGTATACCGTGAGTGTAGAGGGAGTATACAGTGAGTGTTGAGGAAGTATACAGTGAGTGTAGAGGGATTATACAGTGAGTGTAGAGGAAGTATACAGTGAGTGTAGAGGAAGTATACAGTGAATATAAGAGAAGTATACAGTGAGTGTAGAGGAAGTATACAGTGAGTATAAAGGAAGTATACAGTGAGTGTAGAGGAAGTATACAGTGAGTGTAGAGGAAGTTTACAGTGAGTATAAAGGAAGTATACAGTGAGTGTAGATGAAGTATACAGTGAGTATAAAGGAAGTATACAGTGAGTGTAGAGGAAGTATACAGTGAGTGTAGAGGAAGTATACAGTGAGTGTAGAGGAAGTATACAGTGAATATAAGAGAAGTATACAGTGAGTCAGTGACATGCCCTCTCTAGTGACTGACTGGGGGTGAGAGAAGTCTGTCTGTCAGATTGTGCTGGCAGCATAATGCTGCTGTCTGAGCATGGGGCCACAGAAAAGGAGGACATACCAGCGTCCGTCCAGGGCCTGCTACTGATTGCAGTGACTGGAGGGTGCATCTTTTTTCCCTCAAAACACATCCTGGTTTTGGGGCTCTGCCTAGTGTTCATTGGGGTGCCCTTGATGTTTGATGATTTGCTGGGTGCATGGCAGGACTGGAGAATGATGGAGTCAAAGATCAGACCAGTTGTTATTGTAAACCGTGCAGAGAAAGCAGTGGGTATAGTGGATGCTGATGTCATTAGCGCGGATTCTTCTGAGGTCAAGTGGACTGCAAATCCCATGAGCACTTGTTTTGTAAATCCCATGCGAACTTGCTCCTCCTTGCAGCTAATAGCAGGGGACCAAGCGAAAAAAAGGCTAAGGAAGCAAAAGGAACAGCAGCCATCTTGGAGACAGAAGCGTGGCCAGGAGATAGACAGACTAAAAGCTCAGCTGCTGCATTACCCCTACAGCACAGCCCAGACAGCTCCAGTGATTCCAGTGTGAGAAGAGAGAGCCCAGCTGCTGCATTGAGTGTAGAGAAAGTATACAGTGAGTGTAGAGGAAGTATACAGTGAGTGTAGAGAAAGTATACAGTGAGTGTAGAGAAAGTATACAGTGAGTGTAGAGAAAGTATACAGTGAGTGTAGAGAAAGTATACAGTGAGTGTAGAGGAAGTAAACAGTGAGGGTAGAGAAAGTATACAGTGAGTGTATAGGAAGTTTACAGTGAGTGTAGAGGAAGTATACAGTGAGTGTAGAGAAAGTATACAGTGAGTGTATATGAAGTTTACAGTGAGTGTAGAGGAAGTATACAGTGAGTGTAGAGGAAGTATACAGTGAGTGTAGAGAAAGTATACAGTGAGTGTAGAGGAAGTATACAGTGAGTGTAGAGGAAGTATACAGTGAGTGTAGAGAAAGTATACAGTGAGTGTAGAGGAAGTATACAGTGAGTGTAGAAAAAGTATACAGTGAGTGTAGAGAAAGTATACAGTGAGTGTAGAGAAAGTATACAGTGAGTATAAAGGAAGTATACAGTGAGTGTATAGAAAGTATACAGTGAGTGTAGAGGAAGTAAACAGTGAGTGTAGAGAAAGTATACAGTGAGTGTAGAGGAAGTAAACAGTGAGTGTAGAGGAAGTATACAGTGAGTGTAGAGAAAGTATACAGTGAGTGTAGAGGAAGTATACAGTGAGTGTAGAGGAAGTAAACAGTGAGTGTAGAGGAAGTAAACAGTGAGTGTAGGGAAAGTATACAGTGAGTGTAGAGGGAGTAAACAGTGAGTGTAGAGAAAGTATACAGTGAGTATAGAGGAAGTATGGATTGCATTTAGTGATAGTGTAAAGTTAACACAGAGGAATTGTACAGTGAATATAAGAGAAGTATACAGTGAGTGGAGAGGAAGTATACAGTGAGTGTAGAGGACGTATACAGTGAGTGTAGAGAAAGTATACAGTGAGTGTAGAGAAAGTATACAGTGAGTGTAGAGAAAGTATACAGTGAGTGTATAGGAAGTTTACAGTGAGTGTAGAGGAAGTATACAGTAAGTGTAGAGAAAGTATACAGTGAGTGTAGAGAAAGTATACAGTGAGTATAAAGGAAGTATACAGTTAGTGTAGAGAAAGTATACAGTGAGTGTAGAGGAAGTAAACAGTGAGTGTAGAGAAAGTATACAGTGAGTGTAGAGGAAGTAAACAGTGAGGGTAGAGAAAGTATACAGTGAGTGTAGAGAAAGTATACAGTGAGTGTAGAGGAAGTAAACAGTGAGTGAAGAGAAAGTATACAGTGAGTGTAGAGAAAGTATACAGTGAGTGTAGAGGAAGTATACAGTGAGTGTAGAGGAAGTAAACTGTGAGTGTAGAGGAAGTTTACAGTGAGTGTAGAGGAAGTATACAGTGAGTGTAGAGGAAGTATACAGTGAGTGTAGAGGAAGTATACAGCGAGTGTAGAGGAAGCATACAGCGAGTGTATAGGAAGTTTACAGCGAGTGTAGAGGAAGTATACAGCGAGTGTAGAGGAAGTATACAGCGAGTGTAGAGGAAGTATACAGCAAGTGTAGAGGAAGTATACAGTGAGTGTATAGGAAGTTTACAGTGAGTGTAGAGGAAGTATACAGTGAGTGTAGAGGAAGTATACAGCGAGTGTAGAGGAAGTATACAGCGAGTGTAGAGGAAGTATACAGTGAGTGTAGAGAAAGTATACAGTGAGTGTAGAGGAAGTATACAGTGAGTGTAGAGAAAGTATACAGTGAGTATAAAGGAAGTATACAGTGAGTGTAGAGAAAGTATACAGTGAGTGTAGAGGAAGTAAACAGTGAGTGTAGAGAAAGTATACAGTGAGTGTAGAGAAAGTATACAGTGAGTGTAGAGGAAGTAAACAGTGAGGGTAGAGAAAGTATACAGTGAGTGTATAGGAAGTTTACAGTGAGTGTAGAGAAAGTATACAGTGAGTGTAGAGAAAGTATACAGTGAGTGTAGAGGAAGTATACAGCGAGTGTAGAGTAAGTATACAGTGAGTGTAGAGAAAGTATACAGTGAGTGTAGAGGAAGTATACAGTGAGTGTAGAGAAAGTATACAGTGAGTGTAGAGGAAGTAAACAGTGAGGGTAGAGAAAGTATACAGTGAGTGTATAGGAAGTTTACAGTGAGTGTATAGGAAGTTTACAGTGAGTGTATAGGAAGTATACAGTGAGTGTAGAGAAAGTATACAGTGAGTGTAGAGAAAGTATACAGTGAGTATAAAGGAAGTATACAGTGAGTGTATAGAAAGTATACAGTGAGTGTAGAGGAAGTAAACAGTGAGTATAGAGAAAGTATACAGTGAGTGTAGAGAAAGTATACAGTGAGTATAAAGGAAGTATACAGTGAGTGTAGAGAAAGTATACAGTGAGTGTAGAGGAAGTAAACAGTGAGTGTAGAGAAAGTATACAGTGAGTGAAGAGGAAGTAAACAGTGAGGGTAGAGAAAGTATACAATGAGTGTATAGGAAGTTTACAGTGAGTGTAGAGGAAGTATACAGTGAGTGTAGAGAAAGTATACAGTGAGTGTATAGGAAGTTTACAGTGAGTGTAGAGGAAGTATACAGTGAGTGTAGAGGAAGTATACAGTGAGTGTAGAGAAAGTATACAGTGAGTGTATAGGAAGTTTACAGTGAGTGTAGAGGAAGTATACAGTAAGTGTAGAGGAAGTATACAGCGAGTGTAGAGGAAGTATACAGTGAGTGTAGAGAAAGTATACAGTGAGTGTAGGGAAAGTATACAGTGAGTGTAGAGAAAGTATACAGTGAGTGTAGAGAAAGTATACAGTGAGTATAAAGGAAGTATACAGTGAGTGTATAGAAAGTATACAGTGAGTGTAGAGGAAGTAAACAGTGAGTGTAGAGAAAGTATACAGTGAGTGTAGAGGAAGTAAACAGTGAGTTTAGAGAAAGTATACAGCAAGTGTAGAGAAAGTATACAGCGAGTGTAGAGAAAGTATACAGTGAGTGTAGATAAAGTATACAGTGAGTGTAGAGAAAGTATACAGTGAGTGTAGAGGAAGTATACAGTGAGTGTAGAGGAAGTAAACAGTGAGTGTAGAGGAAGTTTACAGTGAGTGTAGAGAAAGTATACAGTGAGTATAGAGGAAGTATGGATTGCATTTAGTGATAGTGTAAAGTTAACACAGAGGAATTGTACAGTGAATATAAGAGAAGTATACAGTGAGTGTAGAGGAAGTATACAGTGAGTGTAGAGGACGTATATAGTGAGTGTAGAGAAAGTATACAGTGAGTGTAGAGAAAGTATACAGTGAGTGTATAGGAAGTATACAGTGAGTGTAGAGGAAGTATACAGTGAGTGTAGAGAAAGTATACAGTGAGTGTAGAGAAAGTATACAGTGAGTATAAAGGAAGTATACAGTTAGTGTAGAGAAAGTATACAGTGAGTGTAGAGGAAGTAAACAGTGAGTGTAGAGAAAGTATACAGTGAGTGTAGAGGAAGTAAACAGTGAGGTTAGAGAAAGTATACAGTGAGTGTAGAGAAAGTATACAGTGAGTGTAGAGGAAGTAAACAGTGAGTGTAGAGAAAGTATACAGTGAGTGTAGAGAAAGTATACAGTGAGTGTAGAGGAAGTATACAGTGAGTGTAGAGAAAGTATACAGTGAGTGTAGAGGAAGTAAACAGTGAGTGTAGAGAAAGTATACAGTGAGTGTAGAGGAAGTAAACAGTGAGTGTAGAGAAAGTATACAGTGAGTATAGAGGAAGTATGGATTGCATTTAGTGATAGTGTAAAGTTAACACAGAGGAATTGTACAGTGAATATAAGAGAAGTATACAGTGAGTGTAGAGGAAGTATACAGTGAGTGAAGAGGACGTATACAGTGAGTGTAGAGGAAGTATACAGTGAGTATAGAGGAAATATGGATTCCATTTAGTGATAGTGTAAAGTTAACACAGAGGAAGTGTACAGTGAATATAAGAGAAGTATACAGTGAGTGTAGAGGAAGTATACAGTGAGTGTAGAGGAAGTATACAGTGAATGTAGAGGAAGTATACAGTGAGTGTAGAGGAAGTATGGATTCAATTTAGTGATAATGTAAAGTTAACACAGAGGAAGTGTACAGTGAATATAAGAGAAGTATACAGTGAGTGTAGAGGGAGTATACAGTGAGTGTAGAGGAAGTATACAGTGATTGTAGAGGGATTATACAGTGAGTGTAGAGGAAGTATACAGTGAGTGTAGAGGAAGTATACAGTGAGTGTAGAGGAAGTATATAGTGAATATAAGAGAAGTATACAGTGAGTGTAGAGGAAGTATACAGTGAGTATAAAGGAAGTATACAGTGAGTGTAGAGGAAGTATACAGTGAGTGTAGAGGAAGTATACAGTGAATATAAGAGAAGTATACAGTGAGTGTAGAGGAAGTATACAGTGAGTATAAAGGAAGTATATAGTGAGTGTAGAGGAAGTATACAGTGAGTGTAGAGGAAGTATACAGTGAGTGTAGAGGAAGTATACAGTGAGTGTAGATGAAGTATACAGTGAGTATAAAGGAAGTATACAGTGAGTGTAGAGGAAGTATACAGTGAGTGTAGAGGAAGTATACAGTGAGTGTAGAGAAAGTATACAGTGAGTGTAGAGGAAGTATACAGTGAGTATAGAGGAAGTATGGATTAAATTTAGTGATAGTGTAAAGTTAACACAGAGGAAGTGTACAGTGAATATAAGAGAAGTATACCGTGAGTGTAGAGGGAGTATACAGTGAGTGTTGAGGAAGTATACAGTGAGTATAGAGGGATTATACAGTGAGTGTAGAGGAAGTATACAGTGAGTGTAGAGGAAGTATACAGTGAATATAAGAGAAGTATACAGTGAGTGTAGAGGAAGTATACAGTGAGTATAAAGGAAGTATACAGTGAGTGTAGAGGAAGTATACAGTGAGTGTAGAGGAAGTTTACAGTGAGTATAAAGGAAGTATACAGTGAGTGTAGATGAAGTATACAGTGAGTATAAAGGAAGTATACAGTGAGTGTAGAGGAAGTATACAGTGAGTGTAGAGGAAGTATACAGTGAGTGTAGAGGAAGTATACAGTGAATATAAGAGAAGTATACAGTGAGTCAGTGACATGCCCTCTCTAGTGACTGACTGGGGGTGAGAGAAGTCTGTCTGTCAGATTGTGCCGGCAGCATAATGCTGCTGTCTGAGCATGGGGCCACAGAAAAGGAGGACATACCAGCGTCCGTCCAGGGCCTGCTACTGATTGCAGTGACTGGAGGGTGCATCTTTTTTCCCTCAAAACACATCCTGGTTTTGGGGCTCTGCCTAGTGTTCATTGGGGTGCCCTTGATGTTTGATGATTTGCTGGGTGCATGGCAGGACTGGAGAATGATGGAGTCAAAGATCAGACCAGTTGTTATTGTAAACCGTGCAGAGAAAGCAGTGGGTATAGTGGATGCTGATGTCATTAGCGCGGATTCTTCTGAGGTCAAGTGGACTGCAAATCCCATGAGCACTTGTTTTGTAAATCCCATGCGAACTTGCTCCTCCTTGCAGCTAATAGCAGGGGACCAAGCGAAAAAAGGCTAAGGAAGCAAAAGGAACAGCAGCCATCTTGGAGACAGAAGCGTGGCCAGGAGATAGACAGACTAAAAGCTCAGCTGCTGCATTACCCCTACAGCACAGCCCAGACAGCTCCAGTGATTCCAGTGTGAGAAGAGAGAGCCCAGCTGCTGCATTGAGTGTAGAGAAAGTATACAGTGAGTGTAGAGGAAGTATACAGTGAGTGTAGAGAAAGTATACAGTGAGTGTAGAGAAAGTATACAGTGAGTGTAGAGAAAGTATACAGTGAGTGTAGAGAAGTATACAGTGAGTGTAGAGGAAGTAAACAGTGAGGGTAGAGAAAGTATACAGTGAGTGTATAGGAAGTTTACAGTGAGTGTAGAGGAAGTATACAGTGAGTGTAGAGAAAGTATACAGTGAGTGTATATGAAGTTTACAGTGAGTGTATATGAAGTTTACAGTGAGTGTAGAGGAAGTATACAGTGAGTGTAGAGGAAGTATACAGTGAGTGTAGAGAAAGTATACAGTGAGTGTAGAGGAAGTATACAGTGAGTGTAGAGGAAGTATACAGTGAGTGTAGAGAAAGTATACAGTGAGTGTAGAGGAAGTATACAGTGAGTGTAGAGAAAGTATACAGTGAGTGTAGAGAAAGTATACAGTGAGTGTAGAGAAGTATACAGTGAGTATAAGGAAGTATACAGTGAGTGTATAGAAAGTATACAGTGAGTGTAGAGGAAGTAAACAGTGAGTGTAGAGAAAGTATACAGTGAGTGTAGAGGAAGTAAACAGTGAGTGTAGAGGAAGTATACAGTGAGTGTAGAGAAAGTATACAGTGAGTGTAGAGGAAGTATACAGTGAGTGTAGAGGAAGTAAACAGTGAGTGTAGAGGAAGTAAACAGTGAGTGTAGGGAAAGTATACAGTGAGTGTAGAGGGAGTAAACAGTGAGTGTAGAGAAAGTATACAGTGAGTATAGAGGAAGTATGGATTGCATTTAGTGATAGTGTAAAGTTAACACAGAGGAATTGTACAGTGAATATAAGAGAAGTATACAGTGAGTGGAGAGGAAGTATACAGTGAGTGTAGAGGACGTATACAGTGAGTGTAGAGAAAGTATACAGTGAGTGTAGAGAAAGTATACAGTGAGTGTAGAGAAAGTATACAGTGAGTGTATAGGAAGTTTACAGTGAGTGTAGAGGAAGTATACAGTAAGTGTAGAGAAAGTATACAGTGAGTGTAGAGAAAGTATACAGTGAGTATAAAGGAAGTATACAGTTAGTGTAGAGAAAGTATACAGTGAGTGTAGAGGAAGTAAACAGTGAGTGTAGAGAAAGTATACAGTGAGTGTAGAGGAAGTAAACAGTGAGGGTAGAGAAAGTATACAGTGAGTGTAGAGAAAGTATACAGTGAGTGTAGAGGAAGTAAACAGTGAGTGAAGAGAAAGTATACAGTGAGTGTAGAGAAAGTATACAGTGAGTGTAGAGGAAGTATACAGTGAGTGTAGAGGAAGTAAACTGTGAGTGTAGAGGAAGTTTACAGTGAGTGTAGAGGAAGTATACAGTGAGTGTAGAGGAAGTATACAGTGAGTGTAGAGGAAGTATACAGCGAGTGTAGAGGAAGTATACAGCGAGTGTATAGGAAGTTTACAGTGAGTGTAGAGGAAGTATACAGCGAGTGTAGAGGAAGTATACAGCGAGTGTAGAGGAAGTATACAGCAAGTGTAGAGGAAGTATACAGTGAGTGTATAGGAAGTTTACAGTGAGTGTAGAGGAAGTATACAGTGAGTGTAGAGGAAGTATACAGCGAGTGTAGAGGAAGTATACAGCGAGTGTAGAGGAAGTATACAGTGAGTGTAGAGAAAGTATACAGTGAGTGTAGAGGAAGTATACAGTGAGTGTAGAGAAAGTATACAGTGAGTATAAAGGAAGTATACAGTGAGTGTAGAGAAAGTATACAGTGAGTGTAGAGGAAGTAAACAGTGAGTGTAGAGAAAGTATACAGTGAGTGTAGAGAAAGTATACAGTGAGTGTAGAGGAAGTAAACAGTGAGGGTAGAGAAAGTATACAGTGAGTGTATAGGAAGTTTACAGTGAGTGTAGAGAAAGTATACAGTGAGTGTAGAGAAAGTATACAGTGAGTGTAGAGGAAGTATACAGCGAGTGTAGAGTAAGTATACAGTGAGTGTAGAGAAAGTATACAGTGAGTGTAGAGGAAGTATACAGTGAGTGTAGAGAAAGTATACAGTGAGTGTAGAGGAAGTAAACAGTGAGGGTAGAGAAAGTATACAGTGAGTGTATAGGAAGTTTACAGTGAGTGTATAGGAAGTTTACAGTGAGTGTATAGGAAGTATACAGTGAGTGTAGAGAAAGTATACAGTGAGTGTAGAGAAAGTATACAGTGAGTGTAGAGAAAGTATACAGTGAGTATAAAGGAAGTATACAGTGAGTGTATAGAAAGTATACAGTGAGTGTAGAGGAAGTAAACAGTGAGTATAGAGAAAGTATACAGTGAGTGTAGAGAAAGTATACAGTGAGTATAAAGGAAGTATACAGTGAGTGTAGAGAAAGTATACAGTGAGTGTAGAGGAAGTAAACAGTGAGTGTAGAGAAAGTATACAGTGAGTGAAGAGGAAGTAAACAGTGAGGGTAGAGAAAGTATACAGTGAGTGTATAGGAAGTTTACAGTGAGTGTAGAGGAAGTATACAGTGAGTGTAGAGAAGTATACAGTGAGTGTATAGGAAGTTTACAGTGAGTGTAGAGGAAGTATACAGTGAGTGTAGAGGAAGTATACAGTGAGTGTAGAGAAAGTATACAGTGAGTGTATAGGAAGTTTACAGTGAGTGTAGAGGAAGTATACAGTAAGTGTAGAGGAAGTATACAGCGAGTGTAGAGGAAGTATACAGTGAGTGTAGAGAAAGTATACAGTGAGTGTAGGGAAAGTATACAGTGAGTGTAGAGAAAGTATACAGTGAGTGTAGAGAAAGTATACAGTGAGTATAAGGAAGTATACAGTGAGTGTATAGAAAGTATACAGTGAGTGTAGAGGAAGTAAACAGTGAGTGTAGAGAAAGTATACAGTGAGTGTAGAGGAAGTAAACAGTGAGTTTAGAGAAAGTATACAGCAAGTGTAGAGAAAGTATACAGCGAGTGTAGAGAAAGTATACAGTGAGTGTAGAGAAAGTATACAGTGAGTGTAGAGAAAGTATACAGTGAGTGTAGAGGAAGTATACAGTGAGTGTAGAGGAAGTAAACAGTGAGTGTAGAGGAAGTTTACAGTGAGTGTAGAGAAAGTATACAGTGAGTATAGAGGAAGTATGGATTGCATTTAGTGATAGTGTAAAGTTAACACAGAGGAATTGTACAGTGAATATAAGAGAAGTATACAGTGAGTGTAGAGGAAGTATACAGTGAGTGTAGAGGACGTATATAGTGAGTGTAGAGAAAGTATACAGTGAGTGTAGAGAAAGTATACAGTGAGTGTAGAGAAAGTATACAGTGAGTGTATAGGAAGTTTACAGTGAGTGTAGAGGAAGTATACAGTGAGTGTAGAGAAAGTATACAGTGAGTGTAGAGAAAGTATACAGTGAGTATAAAGGAAGTATACAGTTAGTGTAGAGAAAGTATACAGTGAGTGTAGAGGAAGTAAACAGTGAGTGTAGAGAAAGTATACAGTGAGTGTAGAGGAAGTAAACAGTGAGGTTAGAGAAAGTATACAGTGAGTGTAGAGAAAGTATACAGTGAGTGTAGAGGAAGTAAACAGTGAGTGTAGAGAAAGTATACAGTGAGTGTAGAGAAAGTATACAGTGAGTGTAGAGGAAGTATACAGTGAGTGTAGAGAAAGTATACAGTGAGTGTAGAGGAAGTAAACAGTGAGTGTAGAGAAAGTATACAGTGAGTGTAGAGGAAGTAAACAGTGAGTGTAGAGAAAGTATACAGTGAGTATAGAGGAAGTATGGATTGCATTTAGTGATAGTGTAAAGTTAACACAGAGGAATTGTACAGTGAATATAAGAGAAGTATACAGTGAGTGTAGAGGAAGTATACAGTGAGTGAAGAGGACGTATACAGTGAGTGTAGAGGAAGTATACAGTGAGTATAGAGGAAATATGGATTCCATTTAGTGATAGTGTAAAGTTAACACAGAGGAAGTGTACAGTGAATATAAGAGAAGTATACAGTGAGTGTAGAGGAAGTATACAGTGAGTGTAGAGGAAGTATACAGTGAATGTAGAGGAAGTATACAGTGAGTGTAGAGGAAGTATGGATTCAATTTAGTATAATGTAAAGTTAACACAGAGGAAGTGTACAGTGAATATAAGAGAAGTATACAGTGAGTGTAGAGGGAGTATACAGTGAGTGTAGAGGAAGTATACAGTGATTGTAGAGGGATTATACAGTGAGTGTAGAGGAAGTATACAGTGAGTGTAGAGGAAGTATACAGTGAGTGTAGAGGAAGTATATAGTGAATATAAGAGAAGTATACAGTGAGTGTAGAGGAAGTATACAGTGAGTATAAAGGAAGTATACAGTGAGTGTAGAGGAAGTATACAGTGAGTGTAGAGGAAGTATACAGTGAATATAAGAGAAGTATACAGTGAGTGTAGAGGAAGTATACAGTGAGTATAAAGGAAGTATATAGTGAGTGTAGAGGAAGTATACAGTGAGTGTAGAGGAAGTATACAGTGAGTGTAGAGGAAGTATACAGTGAGTGTAGATGAAGTATACAGTGAGTATAAAGGAAGTATACAGTGAGTGTAGAGGAAGTATACAGTGAGTGTAGAGGAAGTATACAGTGAGTGTAGAGAAAGTATACAGTGAGTGTAGAGGAAGTATACAGTGAGTATAGAGGAAGTATGGATTAAATTTAGTGATAGTGTAAAGTTAACACAGAGGAAGTGTACAGTGAATATAAGAGAAGTATACCGTGAGTGTAGAGGGAGTATACAGTGAGTGTTGAGGAAGTATACAGTGAGTGTAGAGGGATTATACAGTGAGTGTAGAGGAAGTATACAGTGAGTGTAGAGGAAGTATACAGTGAATATAAGAGAAGTATACAGTGAGTGTAGAGGAAGTATACAGTGAGTATAAAGGAAGTATACAGTGAGTGTAGAGGAAGTATACAGTGAGTGTAGAGGAAGTTTACAGTGAGTATAAAGGAAGTATACAGTGAGTGTAGATGAAGTATACAGTGAGTATAAAGGAAGTATACAGTGAGTGTAGAGGAAGTATACAGTGAGTGTAGAGGAAGTATACAGTGAGTGTAGAGGAAGTATACAGTGAATATAAGAGAAGTATACAGTGAGTCAGTGACATGCCCTCTCTAGTGACTGACTGGGGGTGAGAGAAGTCTGTCTGTCAGATTGTGCCGGCAGCATAATGCTGCTGTCTGAGCATGGGGCCACAGAAAAGGAGGACATACCAGCGTCCGTCCAGGGCCTGCTACTGATTGCAGTGACTGGAGGGTGCATCTTTTTTCCCTCAAAACACATCCTGGTTTTGGGGCTCTGCCTAGTGTTCATTGGGGTGCCCTTGATGTTTGATGATTTGCTGGGTGCATGGCAGGACTGGAGAATGATGGAGTCAAAGATCAGACCAGTTGTTATTGTAAACCGTGCAGAGAAAGCAGTGGGTATAGTGGATGCTGATGTCATTAGCGCGGATTCTTCTGAGGTCAAGTGGACTGCAAATCCCATGAGCACTTGTTTTGTAAATCCCATGCGAACTTGCTCCTCCTTGCAGCTAATAGCAGGGGACCAAGCGAAAAAAGGCTAAGGAAGCAAAAGGAACAGCAGCCATCTTGGAGACAGAAGCGTGGCCAGGAGATAGACAGACTAAAAGCTCAGCTGCTGCATTACCCCTACAGCACAGCCCAGACAGCTCCAGTGATTCCAGTGTGAGAAGAGAGAGCCCAGCTGCTGCATTGAGTGTAGAGAAAGTATACAGTGAGTGTAGAGGAAGTATACAGTGAGTGTAGAGAAAGTATACAGTGAGTGTAGAGAAAGTATACAGTGAGTGTAGAGAAAGTATACAGTGAGTGTAGAGAAAGTATACAGTGAGTGTAGAGGAAGTAAACAGTGAGGGTAGAGAAAGTATACAGTGAGTGTATAGGAAGTTTACAGTGAGTGTAGAGGAAGTATACAGTGAGTGTAGAGAAAGTATACAGTGAGTGTATATGAAGTTTACAGTGAGTGTATATGAAGTTTACAGTGAGTGTAGAGGAAGTATACAGTGAGTGTAGAGGAAGTATACAGTGAGTGTAGAGAAAGTATACAGTGAGTGTAGAGGAAGTATACAGTGAGTGTAGAGGAAGTATACAGTGAGTGTAGAGAAAGTATACAGTGAGTGTAGAGGAAGTATACAGTGAGTGTAGAGAAAGTATACAGTGAGTGTAGAGAAAGTATACAGTGAGTGTAGAGAAAGTATACAGTGAGTATAAAGGAAGTATACAGTGAGTGTATAGAAAGTATACAGTGAGTGTAGAGGAAGTAAACAGTGAGTGTAGAGAAAGTATACAGTGAGTGTAGAGGAAGTAAACAGTGAGTGTAGAGGAAGTATACAGTGAGTGTAGAGAAAGTATACAGTGAGTGTAGAGGAAGTATACAGTGAGTGTAGAGGAAGTAAACAGTGAGTGTAGAGGAAGTAAACAGTGAGTGTAGGGAAAGTATACAGTGAGTGTAGAGGGAGTAAACAGTGAGTGTAGAGAAAGTATACAGTGAGTATAGAGGAAGTATGGATTGCATTTAGTGATAGTGTAAAGTTAACACAGAGGAATTGTACAGTGAATATAAGAGAAGTATACAGTGAGTGGAGAGGAAGTATACAGTGAGTGTAGAGGACGTATACAGTGAGTGTAGAGAAAGTATACAGTGAGTGTAGAGAAAGTATACAGTGAGTGTAGAGAAAGTATACAGTGAGTGTATAGGAAGTTTACAGTGAGTGTAGAGGAAGTATACAGTAAGTGTAGAGAAAGTATACAGTGAGTGTAGAGAAAGTATACAGTGAGTATAAAGGAAGTATACAGTTAGTGTAGAGAAAGTATACAGTGAGTGTAGAGGAAGTAAACAGTGAGTGTAGAGAAAGTATACAGTGAGTGTAGAGGAAGTAAACAGTGAGGGTAGAGAAAGTATACAGTGAGTGTAGAGAAAGTATACAGTGAGTGTAGAGGAAGTAAACAGTGAGTGAAGAGAAAGTATACAGTGAGTGTAGAGAAAGTATACAGTGAGTGTAGAGGAAGTATACAGTGAGTGTAGAGGAAGTAAACTGTGAGTGTAGAGGAAGTTTACAGTGAGTGTAGAGGAAGTATACAGTGAGTGTAGAGGAAGTATACAGTGAGTGTAGAGGAAGTATACAGCGAGTGTAGAGGAAGTATACAGCGAGTGTATAGGAAGTTTACAGTGAGTGTAGAGGAAGTATACAGCGAGTGTAGAGGAAGTATACAGCGAGTGTAGAGGAAGTATACAGCAAGTGTAGAGGAAGTATACAGTGAGTGTATAGGAAGTTTACAGTGAGTGTAGAGGAAGTATACAGTGAGTGTAGAGGAAGTATACAGCGAGTGTAGAGGAAGTATACAGCGAGTGTAGAGGAAGTATACAGTGAGTGTAGAGAAAGTATACAGTGAGTGTAGAGGAAGTATACAGTGAGTGTAGAGAAAGTATACAGTGAGTATAAAGGAAGTATACAGTGAGTGTAGAGAAAGTATACAGTGAGTGTAGAGGAAGTAAACAGTGAGTGTAGAGAAAGTATACAGTGAGTGTAGAGAAAGTATACAGTGAGTGTAGAGGAAGTAAACAGTGAGGGTAGAGAAAGTATACAGTGAGTGTATAGGAAGTTTACAGTGAGTGTAGAGAAAGTATACAGTGAGTGTAGAGAAAGTATACAGTGAGTATAGAGGAAGTATACAGCGAGTGTAGAGTAAGTATACAGTGAGTGTAGAGAAAGTATACAGTGAGTGTAGAGGAAGTATACAGTGAGTGTAGAGAAAGTATACAGTGAGTGTAGAGGAAGTAAACAGTGAGGGTAGAGAAAGTATACAGTGAGTGTATAGGAAGTTACAGTGAGTGTATAGGAAGTTTACAGTGAGTGTATAGGAAGTATACAGTGAGTGTAGAGAAAGTATACAGTGAGTGTAGAGAAAGTATACAGTGAGTATAAAGGAAGTATACAGTGAGTGTATAGAAAGTATACAGTGAGTGTAGAGGAAGTAAACAGTGAGTATAGAGAAAGTATACAGTGAGTGTAGAGAAAGTATACAGTGAGTATAAAGGAAGTATACAGTGAGTGTAGAGAAAGTATACAGTGAGTGTAGAGGAAGTAAACAGTGAGTGTAGAGAAAGTATACAGTGAGTGAAGAGGAAGTAAACAGTGAGGGTAGAGAAGTATACAGTGAGTGTATAGGAAGTTTACAGTGAGTGTAGAGGAAGTATACAGTGAGTGTAGAGAAAAGTATACAGTGAGTGTATAGGAAGTTTACAGTGAGTGTAGAGGAAGTATACAGTGAGTGTAGAGGAAGTATACAGTGAGTGTAGAGAAAGTATACAGTGAGTGTATAGGAAGTTTACAGTGAGTGTAGAGGAAGTATACAGTAAGTGTAGAGGAAGTATACAGCGAGTGTAGAGGAAGTATACAGTGAGTGTAGAGAAAGTATACAGTGAGTGTAGGGAAAGTATACAGTGAGTGTAGAGAAAGTATACAGTGAGTGTAGAGAAAGTATACAGTGAGTATAAAGGAAGTATACAGTGAGTGTATAGAAAGTATACAGTGAGTGTAGAGGAAGTAAACAGTGAGTGTAGAGAAAGTATACAGTGAGTGTAGAGGAAGTAAACAGTGAGTTTAGAGAAAGTATACAGCAAGTGTAGAGAAAGTATACGCGAGTGTAGAGAAAGTATACAGTGAGTGTAGAGAAAGTATACAGTGAGTGTAGAGAAAGTATACAGTGAGTGTAGAGGAAGTATACAGTGAGTGTAGAGGAAGTAAACAGTGAGTGTAGAGGAAGTTTACAGTGAGTGTAGAGAAAGTATACAGTGAGTATAGAGGAAGTATGGATTGCATTTAGTGATAGTGTAAAGTTAACACAGAGGAATTGTACAGTGAATATAAGAGAAGTATACAGTGAGTGTAGAGGAAGTATACAGTGAGTGTAGAGGACGTATATAGTGAGTGTAGAGAAAGTATACAGTGAGTGTAGAGAAAGTATACAGTGAGTGTATAGGAAGTTTACAGTGAGTGTAGAGGAAGTATACAGTGAGTGTAGAGAAAGTATACAGTGAGTGTAGAGAAAGTATACAGTGAGTATAAAGGAAGTATACAGTTAGTGTAGAGAAGTATACAGTGAGTGTAGAGGAAGTAAACAGTGAGTGTAGAGAAAGTATACAGTGAGTGTAGAGGAAGTAAACAGTGAGGTTAGAGAAAGTATACAGTGAGTGTAGAGAAAGTATACAGTGAGTGTAGAGGAAGTAAACAGTGAGTGTAGAGAAAGTATACAGTGAGTGTAGAGAAAGTATACAGTGAGTGTAGAGGAAGTATACAGTGAGTGTAGAGAAAGTATACAGTGAGTGTAGAGGAAGTAAACAGTGAGTGTAGAGAAAGTATACAGTGAGTGTAGAGGAAGTAAACAGTGAGTGTAGAGAAAGTATACAGTGAGTATAGAGGAAGTATGGATTGCATTTAGTGATAGTGTAAAGTTAACACAGAGGAATTGTACAGTGAATATAAGAGAAGTATACAGTGAGTGTAGAGGAAGTATACAGTGAGTGAAGAGGACGTATACAGTGAGTGTAGAGGAAGTATACAGTGAGTATAGAGGAAATATGGATTCCATTTAGTGATAGTGTAAAGTTAACACAGAGGAAGTGTACAGTGAATATAAGAGAAGTATACAGTGAGTGTAGAGGAAGTATACAGTGAGTGTAGAGGAAGTATACAGTGAATGTAGAGGAAGTATACAGTGAGTGTAGAGGAAGTATGGATTCAATTTAGTGATAATGTAAAGTTAACACAGAGGAAGTGTACAGTGAATATAAGAGAAGTATACAGTGAGTGTAGAGGGAGTATACAGTGAGTGTAGAGGAAGTATACAGTGATTGTAGAGCGATTATACAGTGAGTGTAGAGGAAGTATACAGTGAGTGTAGAGGAAGTATACAGTGAGTGTAGAGGAAGTATATAGTGAATATAAGAGAAGTATACAGTGAGTGTAGAGGAAGTATACAGTGAGTATAAAGGAAGTATACAGTGAGTGTAGAGGAAGTATACAGTGAGTGTAGAGGAAGTATACAGTGAATATAAGAGAAGTATACAGTGAGTGTAGAGGAAGTATACAGTGAGTATAAAGGAAGTATATAGTGAGTGTAGAGGAAGTATACAGTGAGTGTAGAGGAAGTATACAGTGAGTGTAGAGGAAGTATACAGTGAGTGTAGATGAAGTATACAGTGAGTATAAAGGAAGTATACAGTGAGTGTAGAGGAAGTATACAGTGAGTGTAGAGGAAGTATACAGTGAGTGTAGAGAAAGTATACAGTGAGTGTAGAGGAAGTATACAGTGAGTATAGAGGAAGTATGGATTAAATTTAGTGATAGTGTAAAGTTAACACAGAGGAAGTGTACAGTGAATATAAGAGAAGTATACCGTGAGTGTAGAGGGAGTATACAGTGAGTGTTGAGGAAGTATACAGTGAGTGTAGAGGGATTATACAGTGAGTGTAGAGGAAGTATACAGTGAGTGTAGAGGAAGTATACAGTGAATATAAGAGAAGTATACAGTGAGTGTAGAGGAAGTATACAGTGAGTATAAAGGAAGTATACAGTGAGTGTAGAGGAAGTATACAGTGAGTGTAGAGGAAGTTTACAGTGAGTATAAAGGAAGTATACAGTGAGTGTAGATGAAGTATACAGTGAGTATAAAGGAAGTATACAGTGAGTGTAGAGGAAGTATACAGTGAGTGTAGAGGAAGTATACAGTGAGTGTAGAGGAAGTATACAGTGAATATAAGAGAAGTATACAGTGAGTCAGTGACATGCCCTCTCTAGTGACTGACTGGGGGTGAGAGAAGTCTGTCTGTCAGATTGTGCCGGCAGCATAATGCTGCTGTCTGAGCATGGGGCCACAGAAAAGGAGGACATACCAGCGTCCGTCCAGGGCCTGCTACTGATTGCAGTGACTGGAGGGTGCATCTTTTTTCCCTCAAAACACATCCTGGTTTTGGGGCTCTGCCTAGTGTTCATTGGGGTGCCCTTGATGTTTGATGATTTGCTGGGTGCATGGCAGGACTGGAGAATGATGGAGTCAAAGATCAGACCAGTTGTTATTGTAAACCGTGCAGAGAAAGCAGTGGGTATAGTGGATGCTGATGTCATTAGCGCGGATTCTTCTGAGGTCAAGTGGACTGCAAATCCCATGAGCACTTGTTTTGTAAATCCCATGCGAACTTGCTCCTCCTTGCAGCTAATAGCAGGGGACCAAGCGAAAAAAGGCTAAGGAAGCAAAAGGAACAGCAGCCATCTTGGAGACAGAAGCGTGGCCAGGAGATAGACAGACTAAAAGCTCAGCTGCTGCATTACCCCTACAGCACAGCCCAGACAGCTCCAGTGATTCCAGTGTGAGAAGAGAGAGCCCAGCTGCTGCATTGAGTGTAGAGAAAGTATACAGTGAGTGTAGAGGAAGTATACAGTGAGTGTAGAGAAAGTATACAGTGAGTGTAGAGAAAGTATACAGTGAGTATAAAGGAAGTATACAGTGAGTGTAGAGAAAGTATACAGTGAGTGTAGAGGAAGTATACAGCGAGTGTAGAGTAAGTATACAGTGAGTGTAGAGAAAGTATACAGTGAGTGTAGAGGAAGTATACAGTGAGTGTAGAGAAAGTATACAGTGAGTGTAGAGGAAGTAAACAGTGAGGGTAGAGAAAGTATACAGTGAGTGTATAGGAAGTTTACAGTGAGTGTATAGGAAGTTTACAGTGAGTGTATAGGAAGTTTACAGTGAGTGTATAGGAAGTATACAGTGAGTGTAGAGAAAGTATACAGTGAGTGTAGAGAAAGTATACAGTGAGTATAAAGGAAGTATACAGTGAGTGTATAGAAAGTATACAGTGAGTGTAGAGGAAGTAAACAGTGAGTATAGAGAAAGTATACAGTGAGTGTAGAGAAAGTATACAGTGAGTATAAAGGAAGTATACAGTGAGTGTAGAGAAAGTATACAGTGAGTGTAGAGGAAGTAAACAGTGAGTGTAGAGAAAGTATACAGTGAGTGAAGAGGAAGTAAACAGTGAGGGTAGAGAAAGTATACAGTGAGTGTATAGGAAGTTTACAGTGAGTGTAGAGGAAGTATACAGTGAGTGTAGAGAAAGTATACAGTGAGTGTATAGGAAGTTTACAGTGAGTGTAGAGGAAGTATACAGTGAGTGTAGAGGAAGTATACAGTGAGTGTAGAGAAAGTATACAGTGAGTGTATAGGAAGTTTACAGTGAGTGTAGAGGAAGTATACAGTAAGTGTAGAGGAAGTATACAGCGAGTGTAGAGGAAGTATACAGTGAGTGTAGAGAAAGTATACAGTGAGTGTAGGGAAAGTATACAGTGAGTGTAGAGAAAGTATACAGTGAGTGTAGAGAAAGTATACAGTGAGTATAAAGGAAGTATACAGTGAGTGTATAGAAAGTATACAGTGAGTGTAGAGGAAGTAAACAGTGAGTGTAGAGAAAGTATACAGTGAGTGTAGAGGAAGTAAACAGTGAGTTTAGAGAAAGTATACAGCAAGTGTAGAGAAAGTATACAGCGAGTGTAGAGAAAGTATACAGTGAGTGTAGAGAAAGTATACAGTGAGTGTAGAGAAAGTATACAGTGAGTGTAGAGGAAGTATACAGTGAGTGTAGAGGAAGTAAACAGTGAGTGTAGAGGAAGTTTACAGTGAGTGTAGAGAAAGTATACAGTGAGTATAGAGGAAGTATGGATTGCATTTAGTGATAGTGTAAAGTTAACACAGAGGAATTGTACAGTGAATATAAGAGAAGTATACAGTGAGTGTAGAGGAAGTATACAGTGAGTGTAGAGGACGTATATAGTGAGTGTAGAGAAAGTATACAGTGAGTGTAGAGAAAGTATACAGTGAGTGTATAGGAAGTTTACAGTGAGTGTAGAGGAAGTATACAGTGAGTGTAGAGAAAGTATACAGTGAGTGTAGAGAAAGTATACAGTGAGTATAAAGGAAGTATACAGTTAGTGTAGAGAAAGTATACAGTGAGTGTAGAGGAAGTAAACAGTGAGTGTAGAGAAAGTATACAGTGAGTGTAGAGGAAGTAAACAGTGAGGTTAGAGAAAGTATACAGTGAGTGTAGAGAAAGTATACAGTGAGTGTAGAGGAAGTAAACAGTGAGTGTAGAGAAAGTATACAGTGAGTGTAGAGAAAGTATACAGTGAGTGTAGAGGAAGTATACAGTGAGTGTAGAGAAAGTATACAGTGAGTGTAGAGGAAGTAAACAGTGAGTGTAGAGAAAGTATACAGTGAGTGTAGAGGAAGTAAACAGTGAGTGTAGAGAAAGTATACAGTGAGTATAGAGGAAGTATGGATTGCATTTAGTGATAGTGTAAAGTTAAACACAGAGGAATTGTACAGTGAATATAAGAGAAGTATACAGTGAGTGTAGAGGAAGTATACAGTGAGTGAAGAGGACGTATACAGTGAGTGTAGAGGAAGTATACAGTGAGTATAGAGGAAATATGGATTCCATTTAGTGATAGTGTAAAGTTAACACAGAGGAAGTGTACAGTGAATATAAGAGAAGTATACAGTGAGTGTAGAGGAAGTATACAGTGAGTGTAGAGGAAGTATACAGTGAATGTAGAGGAAGTATACAGTGAGTGTAGAGGAAGTATGGATTCAATTTAGTGATAATGTAAAGTTAACACAGAGGAAGTGTACAGTGAATATAAGAGAAGTATACAGTGAGTGTAGAGGGAGTATACAGTGAGTGTAGAGGAAGTATACAGTGATTGTAGAGGAAGTATACAGTGAGTGTAGAGAAAGTATACAGTGAGTGTATAGGAAGTTTACAGTGAGTGTAGAGGAAGTATACAGTAAGTGTAGAGGAAGTATACAGCGAGTGTAGAGGAAGTATACAGTGAGTGTAGAGAAAGTATACAGTGAGTGTAGGGAAAGTATACAGTGAGTGTAGAGAAAGTATACAGTGAGTGTAGAGAAAGTATACAGTGAGTATAAAGGAAGTATACAGTGAGTGTATAGAAAGTATACAGTGAGTGTAGAGGAAGTAAACAGTGAGTGTAGAGAAAGTATACAGTGAGTGTAGAGGAAGTAAACAGTGAGTTTAGAGAAAGTATACAGCAAGTGTAGAGAAAGTATACAGCGAGTGTAGAGAAAGTATACAGTGAGTGTAGAGAAGTATACAGTGAGTGTAGAGAAAGTATACAGTGAGTGTAGAGGAAGTATACAGTGAGTGTAGAGGAAGTAAACAGTGAGTGTAGAGGAAGTTTACAGTGAGTGTAGAGAAAGTATACAGTGAGTATAGAGGAAGTATGGATTGCATTTAGTGATAGTGTAAAGTTAACACAGAGGAATTGTACAGTGAATATAAGAGAAGTATACAGTGAGTGTAGAGGAAGTATACAGTGAGTGTAGAGGACGTATATAGTGAGTGTAGAGAAAGTATACAGTGAGTGTAGAGAAAGTATACAGTGAGTGTATAGGAAGTTTACAGTGAGTGTAGAGGAAGTATACAGTGAGTGTAGAGAAAGTATACAGTGAGTGTAGAGAAAGTATACAGTGAGTATAAAGGAAGTATACAGTTAGTGTAGAGAAAGTATACAGTGAGTGTAGAGGAAGTAAACAGTGAGTGTAGAGAAAGTATACAGTGAGTGTAGAGGAAGTAAACAGTGAGGTTAGAGAAAGTATACAGTGAGTGTAGAGAAAGTATACAGTGAGTGTAGAGGAAGTAAACAGTGAGTGTAGAGAAAGTATACAGTGAGTGTAGAGAAAGTATACAGTGAGTGTAGAGGAAGTATACAGTGAGTGTAGAGAAAGTATACAGTGAGTGTAGAGGAAGTAAACAGTGAGTGTAGAGAAAGTATACAGTGAGTGTAGAGGAAGTAAACAGTGAGTGTAGAGAAAGTATACAGTGAGTATAGAGGAAGTATGGATTGCATTTAGTGATAGTGTAAAGTTAACACAGAGGAATTGTACAGTGAATATAAGAGAAGTATACAGTGAGTGTAGAGGAAGTATACAGTGAGTGAAGAGGACGTATACAGTGAGTGTAGAGGAAGTATACAGTGAGTATAGAGGAAATATGGATTCCATTTAGTGATAGTGTAAAGTTAACACAGAGGAAGTGTACAGTGAATATAAGAGAAGTATACAGTGAGTGTAGAGGAAGTATACAGTGAGTGTAGAGGAAGTATACAGTGAATGTAGAGGAAGTATACAGTGAGTGTAGAGGAAGTATGGATTCAATTTAGTGATAATGTAAAGTTAACACAGAGGAAGTGTACAGTGAATATAAGAGAAGTATACAGTGAGTGTAGAGGGAGTATACAGTGAGTGTAGAGGAAGTATACAGTGATTGTAGAGCGATTATACAGTGAGTGTAGAGGAAGTATACAGTGAGTGTAGAGGAAGTATACAGTGAGTGTAGAGGAAGTATATAGTGAATATAAGAGAAGTATACAGTGAGTGTAGAGGAAGTATACAGTGAGTATAAAGGAAGTATACAGTGAGTGTAGAGGAAGTATACAGTGAGTGTAGAGGAAGTATACAGTGAATATAAGAGAAGTATACAGTGAGTGTAGAGGAAGTATACAGTGAGTATAAAGGAAGTATATAGTGAGTGTAGAGGAAGTATACAGTGAGTGTAGAGGAAGTATACAGTGAGTGTAGAGGAAGTATACAGTGAGTGTAGATGAAGTATACAGTGAGTATAAAGGAAGTATACAGTGAGTGTAGAGGAAGTATACAGTGAGTGTAGAGGAAGTATACAGTGAGTGTAGAGAAAGTATACAGTGAGTGTAGAGGAAGTATACAGTGAGTATAGAGGAAGTATGGATTAAATTTAGTGATAGTGTAAAGTTAACACAGAGGAAGTGTACAGTGAATATAAGAGAAGTATACCGTGAGTGTAGAGGGAGTATACAGTGAGTGTTGAGGAAGTATACAGTGAGTGTAGAGGGATTATACAGTGAGTGTAGAGGAAGTATACAGTGAGTGTAGAGGAAGTATACAGTGAATATAAGAGAAGTATACAGTGAGTGTAGAGGAAGTATACAGTGAGTATAAAGGAAGTATACAGTGAGTGTAGAGGAAGTATACAGTGAGTGTAGAGGAAGTTTACAGTGAGTATAAAGGAAGTATACAGTGAGTGTAGATGAAGTATACAGTGAGTATAAAGGAAGTATACAGTGAGTGTAGAGGAAGTATACAGTGAGTGTAGAGGAAGTATACAGTGAGTGTAGAGGAAGTATACAGTGAATATAAGAGAAGTATACAGTGAGTCAGTGACATGCCCTCTCTAGTGACTGACTGGGGGTGAGAGAAGTCTGTCTGTCAGATTGTGCCGGCAGCATAATGCTGCTGTCTGAGCATGGGGCCACAGAAAAGGAGGACATACCAGCGTCCGTCCAGGGCCTGCTACTGATTGCAGTGACTGGAGGGTGCATCTTTTTTCCCTCAAAACACATCCTGGTTTTGGGGCTCTGCCTAGTGTTCATTGGGGTGCCCTTGATGTTTGATGATTTGCTGGGTGCATGGCAGGACTGGAGAATGATGGAGTCAAAGATCAGACCAGTTGTTATTGTAAACCGTGCAGAGAAAGCAGTGGGTATAGTGGATGCTGATGTCATTAGCGCGGATTCTTCTGAGGTCAAGTGGACTGCAAATCCCATGAGCACTTGTTTTGTAAATCCCATGCGAACTTGCTCCTCCTTGCAGCTAATAGCAGGGGACCAAGCGAAAAAAGGCTAAGGAAGCAAAAGGAACAGCAGCCATCTTGGAGACAGAAGCGTGGCCAGGAGATAGACAGACTAAAAGCTCAGCTGCTGCATTACCCCTACAGCACAGCCCAGACAGCTCCAGTGATTCCAGTGTGAGAAGAGAGAGCCCAGCTGCTGCATTGAGTGTAGAGAAAGTATACAGTGAGTGTAGAGGAAGTATACAGTGAGTGTAGAGAAAGTATACAGTGAGTGTAGAGAAAGTATACAGTGAGTATAAAGGAAGTATACAGTGAGTGTAGAGAAAGTATACAGTGAGTGTAGAGGAAGTAAACAGTGAGTGTAGAGAAAGTATACAGTGAGTGTAGAGAAAGTATACAGTGAGTGTAGAGAAAGTATACAGTGAGTGTAGAGGAAGTATACAGTGAGTGTAGAGGAAGTATACAGTGAGTGTAGAGGAAGTATACAGTGAGTGTAGAGGAAGTTTACAGTGAGTATAAAAGAACTATACAGTGAGTGTAGAGGAAGTATACAGTGAGTATAAAGGAAGTATACAGTGAGTGTAGAAAAAGTATACAGTGAGTGTAGAGGAAGTATACAGTGAGTGTAGAGAAAGTATACAGTGAGAGTAGAGAAAGTATACAGTGAGTGTAGAGGAAGTATACAGTGAATGTAGAGGAATAATACAGTGAATGTAGAGGAAGTATACAGTGAGTGTAGAGGAAGTATACAGTGAGTATAGAGGAAGTATGGATTCAATTTACTGATAGTGTAAAGTTAACACAGAGGAAGTGTACAGTGAATATAAGAGACGTACACAGTGAGTGTAGAGGGAGTATACAGTGAGTGTAGAGGAAGTATACAGTGATTGTAGAGGGATTATACAGTGAGTGTAAAGGAAGTATACAGTGAGTGTAGAGGAAGTATACAGTGAGTGTAGAGGAAGTATACAGTGAATATAAGAGAAGTATACAGTGAGTGTAGAGGAAGTGTACAGTGAGTGTAGAGGAAGTTTACAGTGAGTATAAAAGAAGTATACAGTGAGTGTAGAGGAAGTATACAGTGAGTGTAGAGGAAGTATACAGTGAATATAAGAGAAGTATACAGTGAGTGTAGAGGAAGTATACAGTGAGTATAAAGGAAGTATACAGTGAGTGTAGAGGAAGTATACAGTGAGTGTAGAGAAAGTATACAGTGAATATAAGAGAAGTATACAGTGAGTGTAGAGGAAGTATACAGTGAGTATAAAGGGAGTATATAGTGAGTGTAGAGGAAGTATACAGTGAGTATAAAGGAAGTATACAGTGAGTGTAGAGGAAGTATACAGTGAGTGTAGAGGAAGTTTACAGTGAGTATAAAGGAAGTATACAGTGAGTGTACAGGAAGTATACAGTGAGTGTAGATGAAGTATACAGTGAGTATAAAGGAAGTATACAGTGAGTGTAGAGGAAGTATACAGTGAGTGTAGAGGAAGTATACAGTGAATATAAGAGAAGTATACAGTGAGTGTAGAGGAAGTGTACAGTGAGTGTAGAGGAAGTTTACAGTGAGTATAAAAGAAGTATACAGTGAGTGTAGAGGAAGTATACAGTGAATATAAGAGAAGTATACAGTGAGTGTAGAGGAAGTATACAGTGAGTATAAAGGAAGTATATAGTGAGTGAAGAGGAAGTATACAGTGAGTATAAAGGAAGTATACAGTGAGTGTAGAGGAAGTATACAGTGAGTGTAGAGGAAGTTTACAGTGAGTATAAAGGAAGTATACAGTGAGTGTGCAGGAAGTATACAGTGAGTGTAGATGAAGTATACAGTGAGTATAAAGGAAGTATACAGTGAGTGTAGAGGAAGTATACAGTGCGTGTAGAGGAAGTATACAGTGAATATAAGAGGAGTATACAGTGAGTCAGTGACATGCCCTCTCTAGTGACTGACTGGGGGTGAGAGAAGTCTGTCTGTCAGTTTGTGCCGGCAGCATAATGCTGCTGTCTGAGCATGGGGCCACAGAAAAGGAGGACATACCAGCGTCCGTCCAGGGCCTGCTACCGATGGAGGACAGGGTGTCAGGAAATCAGACTCTGGCCTATAGCCAGACATCTGACCACCCTAGACCCAGCTGGTGCAGAGAGTCTTACAGGCAATGCTCCTTGGAACATGGACCGAAGACCCGGCCAATTATCGGCAACGAACATTGTACAAACACATTGATGACGATAATTGGCCAGTACAAAGGTACTGCAGCCGCTCCAGAGGAGTGAGCTGAAGATGGGATTTTTTGGTTCTGAGTATGATGGTTGTACTTACAGGATCATCTGGCGATCTCCACTCTTGTCTACCCTAGGGATTGGAGTGACTGGAGGGTGCATCTTTTTTCCCTCAAAACACATCCTGGTTTTGGGGCTCTGCCTAGTGTTCATTGGGGTGCCCTTGATGTTTGATGATTTGCTGGGTGCATGGCAGGACTGGAGAATGATGGAGTCAAAGATCAGGCCAGTTGTTATTGTAAACCGTGCAGAGAAAGCAGTGGGTATAGTGGATGCTGATGTCATTAGCGCGGATTCTTCTGAGGTCAAGTGGACTGGAAATCCCATGAGCACTTGTTTTGTAAATCCCATGCGAACTTGCTCCTCCTTGCAGCCAATAGCAGGGGACCAAGCAGAAAGGCTAAGGAAGCAAAAGGAACAGCAGCCATCTTGGAGACAGAAGCGTGGCCAGGAGAGAGACAGACTAAAAGCTCAGCTGCTGCATTACCCCTACAGCACAGCCCAGACAGCTCCAGTGATTCCAGTGTGAGAAGAGAGAGCCCAGCTAGGGCATTAACCCTACAGCACAGCCCTGACAGCTCCAGTGATTCCAGTGTGAGAAGAGAGAGCCCAGCTAGGGCATTAACCCTACAGCACAGCCCTGACAGCTCCAGTGATTCCAGTGTGAGAAGAGAGAGCCCAGCTAGGGCATTAACCCTACAGCACAGTCCTGACAGCTCCAGTGTATCCAGTGTGAGAAGAGAGAGCCCAACTAGGGCATTACCCCTACAGCACAGTCCTGATAGGTCCAGTGTTTCCAGTGTGATAAGAGAGAGCCCAGCTAGGGCATTAACCCTACAGCACAGCCCAGACAGCTCCAGTGTATCCAGTGTGAGAAGAGAGAGAGCCCAGCTAGGGCATTACCCCTACAGCACAGTCCTGATAGGTCCAGTGTATCCAGTGTGATAAGAGAGAGCCCAGCTAGGGCATTACCCCAACAGCACAGTCCTGACAGCTCCAGTGTATCCAGTATGAGAAGAGAGAGCCCAGCTAGGGCATTACCCCTACAGCACAGTCCTGATAGGTCCAGTGATTCCAGTGTGAGAAGAGAGAGCCCAGCTGCTGCATTACCCCTACAGCACAGTCCTGACAGCTCCAGTGTATCCAGTATGAGAAGAGAGAGCCCAGCTAGGGCATTACCCCTACAGCACAGTCCTGATAGGTCCAGTGTTTCCAGTGTGATAAGAGAGAGCCCAGCTAGGGCATTAACCCTACAGCACAGCCGAGACAGCTCCAGTGTATCCAGTGTGAGAAGAGAGAGAGCCCAGCTAGGGCATTACCCCTACAGCACAGTCCTGATAGGTCCAGTGATTCCAGTGTGAGAAGAGAGAGCCCAGCTGCTGCATTACCCCTACAGCACAGTCCTGACAGCTCCAGTGTATCCAGTATGAGAAGAGAGAGCCCAGCTAGGGCATTACCCCTACAGCACAGTCCTGACAGCTCCAGTGATTCCAGTGTGAGAAGAGAGAGCCCAGCTAGGGCATTAACCCTACAGCACAGTCCTGACAGCTCCAGTGATTCCAGTGTGAGAAGAGAGAGCCCAGCTAGGGCATTAACCCTACAGCACAGTCCTGACAGCTCCAGTGTATCCAGTGTGAGAAGAGAGAGCCCAGCTAGGGCATTAACCCTACAGCACAGTCCTGACAGCTCCAGTGTATCCAGTGTGAGAAGAGAGAGCCCAGCTAGGGCATTAACCCTACAGCACAGTCCTGACAGCTCCAGTGATTCCAGTGTGAGAAGAGAGAGCCCAGCTAGGGCATTAACCCTACAGCACAGTCCTGACAGCTCCAGTGTATCCAGTGTGAGAAGAGAGAGCCCAGCTAGGGCATTAACCCTACAGCACAGTCCTGACAGCTCCAGTGTATCCAGTGTGAGAAGAGAGAGCCCAGCTAGGGCATTACCCCTACAGCACAGTCCTGACAGCTCCAGTGTATCCAGTGTGAGAAGAGAGAGCCCAGCTAGGGCATTAACCCTACAGCACAGTCCTGACAGCGCCAGTGTATCCAGTGTGAGAAGAGAGAGCCCAGCTAGGGCATTAACCCTACAGCACAGTCCTGACAGCTCCAGTGTATCCAGTGTGAGAAGAGAGAGCCCAGCTAGGGCATTACCCCTACAGCACAGTCCTGACAGCTCCAGTGTATCCAGTGTGAGAAGAGAGAGCCCAGCTAGGGCATTTACCCTACAGCACAGCCCAGACAGCTCCAGTGTATCCAGTGTGAGAAGAGAGAGCCCAGCTAGGGCATTACCCCTACAGCACAGTCCTGATAGGTCCAGTGTATCCAGTGTGATAAGAGAGAGCCCAGCTAGGGCATTACCCCAACAGCACAGTCCTGACAGCTCCAGTGTATCCAGTATGAGAAGAGAGAGCCCAGCTAGGGCATTACCCCTACAGCACAGTCCTGACAGCTCCAGTGATTCCAGTGTGAGAAGAGAGAGCCCAGCTAGGGCATTAACCCTACAGCACAGTCCTGACAGCGCCAGTGTATCCAGTGTGAGAAGAGAGAGCCCAGCTAGGGCATTACCCCTACAGCACAGTCCTGATAGGTCCAGTGATTCCAGTGTGAGAAGAGAGAGCCCAGCTGCTGCATTAACCCTACAGCACAGTCCTGACAGCTCCAGTGTATCCAGTGTGAGAAGAGAGAGCCCAGCTAGGGCATTAACCCTACAGCACAGTCCTGACAGCTCCAGTGTATCCAGTGTGAGAAGAGAGAGCCCAGCTAGGGCATTACCCCTACAGCACAGTCCTGACAGCTCCAGTGTATCCAGTGTGAGAAGAGAGAGCCCAGCTAGGGCATTAACCCTACAGCACAGTCCTGACAGCGCCAGTGTATCCAGTGTGAGAAGAGAGAGCCCAGCTAGGGCATTAACCCTACAGCACAGTCCTGACAGCTCCAGTGTATCCAGTGTGAGAAGAGAGAGCCCAGCTAGGGCATTACCCCTACAGCACAGTCCTGACAGCTCCAGTGTATCCAGTGTGAGAAGAGAGAGCCCAGCTAGGGCATTAACCCTACAGCACAGCCCAGACAGCTCCAGTGTATCCAGTGTGAGAAGAGAGAGCCCAGCTAGGGCATTACCCCTACAGCACAGTCCTGATAGGTCCAGTGTATCCAGTGTGATAAGAGAGAGCCCAGCTAGGGCATTACCCCAACAGCACAGTCCTGACAGCTCCAGTGTATCCAGTATGAGAAGAGAGAGCCCAGCTAGGGCATTACCCCTACAGCACAGTCCTGACAGCTCCAGTGATTCCAGTGTGAGAAGAGAGAGCCCAGCTAGGGCATTAACCCTACAGCACAGTCCTGATAGGTCCAGTGATTCCAGTGTGAGAAGAGAGAGCCCAGCTGCTGCATTAACCCTACAGCACAGTCCTGACAGCTCCAGTGTATCCAGTGTGAGAAGAGAGAGCCCAGCTAGGGCATTAACCCTACAGCACAGCCCTGACAGCGCCAGTGTATCCAGTGTGAGAAGAGAGAGCCCAGCTAGGGCATTACCCCTACAGCACAGCCCAGACAGCTCCAGTGTATCCAGTGTGAGAAGAGAGAGCCCAGCTAGGGCATTACCCCTACAGCACAGTCCTGACAGCTCCAGTGTATCCAGTGTGAGAAGAGAGAGCCCAGCTAGGGCATTACCCCTACAGCACAGTCCTGATAGGTCCAGTGATTCCAGTGTGAGATGAGAGAGCCCAGCTGCTGCATTAACCCTACAGCACAGTCCTGACAGCTCCAGTGTATCCAGTGTGAGAAGAGAGAGCCCAGCTAGGGCATTAACCCTACAGCACAGCCCTGACAGCGCCAGTGTATCCAGTGTGAGAAGAGAGAGCCCAGCTAGGGCATTACCCCTACAGCACAGCCCAGACAGCTCCAGTGTATCCAGTGTGAGAAGAGAGAGCCCAGCTAGGGCATTACCCCTACAGCACAGTCCTGACAGCTCCAGTGTATCCAGTGTGAGAAGAGAGAGCCCAGCTAGGGCATTACCCCAACAGCACAGTCCTGACAGCTCCAGTGATTCCAGTGTGAGAAGAGAGAGCTCAGCTGCTGCATTACCCCTACAGCACAGTCCTGATAGGTCCTTTATGAGAGGAGAGAGCTCAGCTGCTGCATTAACCCTACAGCACAGTCCTGATAGGTCCAGTGATTCCAGTCTGAGAAGAGAGAGCTCAGCTGCTGCATTAACCCTACAGCACAGTCCTGACAGCTCCAGTGTATCCAGTGTGAGAAGAGAGAGCCCAGCTAGGGCATTAACCCTACAGCACAGTCCTGATAGGTCCAGTGTATCCAGTATGAGAAGAGAGAGCCCAGCTAGGGCATTACCCCTACAGCACAGCCCTGACAGCTCCAGTGTATCCAGTGTGAGAAGAGAGAGCCCAGCTAGGGCATTTACCCTACAGCACAGCCCAGACAGCTCCAGTGTATCCAGTGTGAGAAGAGAGAGCCCAGCTAGGGCATTACCCCTACAGCACAGTCCTGATAGGTCCAGTGTATCCAGTGTGATAAGAGAGAGCCCAGCTAGGGCATTAACCCTACAGCACAGCCCAGACAGCTCCAGTGTATCCAGTGTGAGAAGAGAGAGCCCAGCTAGGGCATTACCCCTACAGCACAGTCCTGATAGGTCCTTTATGAGAGGAGAGAGCTCAGCTGCTGCATTAACCCTACAGCACAGTCCTGATAGGTCCAGTGATTCCAGTCTGAGAAGAGAGAGCTCAGCTGCTGCATTAACCCTACAGCACAGTCCTGACAGCTCCAGTGTATCCAGTGTGAGAAGAGAGAGCCCAGCTAGGGCATTAACCCTACAGCACAGTCCTGATAGGTCCAGTGTATCCAGTATGAGAAGAGAGAGCCCAGCTAGGGCATTACCCCTACAGCACAGTCCTGATAGGTCCAGTGTATCCAGTATGAGAAGAGAGAGCCCAGCTAGGGCATTAACCCTACAGCACAGCACAGACAGCTCCAGTGATTCCTGCGTGCAAGGAGAGAGTCCGGCTGCTGCATCAACTCTATAGCCCATCCAGCTTCTCTGCAGGAGTGTCGTCCTGCACCCCAGGAGGATCTTGTCCTTAACTCCACTGCCATACAAGCTTCATAATGCTGAAGCCCTGGCAAAACAATCTTAAATGCACCCACATTTGTGTGCCAATGTTCTCTGCAACCAAGGTTGTGCCCACAAAAAATGCAGTGTGAAAGGCAGTGAAACAAGCAATAATCAAATTGTTTATAGTTGATCGTGCTCAATTATTTCCCAGCATCTGCCAGTGTAAGTGCGGGGGAAATATTCACAATCCATTGAAACTTAGGAGTAAACAATGAATCTGTCCCTTTCATTTCATGCAAATTAAGTTAAACTTTTCATTGTCAAGTCAAAGGAAAAAAACATATTGACCGAATCACCATATATATATTGACCGAATTGACAGTTGTTCTATCTTCCACTGTGATGACCTATCACCTAGTGCAGTGATAGGCAAACTGCGGCTCTCCAGCTGTTGCAGAACTACAACTCCCAGCATGCAAAGACTGCCTACAGCTTTCAGCCTACAGCAGGGCATGGTGGGAGTTGTAGTTTTGCAACAGCTGGAGAGCCGCAGTTTGCCTATCTAGTGGAACAAAAAAAAAAAGAAGAATTGGAGGCAGCGCCAAAAAAGTAGTGGCGGAAAAAAAAGTTCTTTTAATGCATGTTGTGGCAGTGCAAACACATGCTTATTAACCCCTTCTGTTAGCTGTAGAATCGCTGTGCGTCATATTACAGGTCACTGTTGTCATCAAGCCTAATTTACTGCCATGGACTTACTCTACTCTCACACTTGCATTGTTAATTCTAGTATTGAGTTCTGATAGAGGATCTCAAAGCCGGAATTAAACAGATCCGTTTAGATTTTGCACATCAGGACACTCCTGTCTCGATGCGATTGTGTGAAATTTAAAAAGAATCTGTCACTAAATACATAAAAAATCAATGGGTGACAGATCCGTTCTTTTAGGCTCCTAAAAACACGGATCCATCACCAATGACTTATATTGTTTTCAGTGACGGATGCGTTTTTTTTCCGTTTTTTATGACCGGACACAAATCTGCAGCTTGCAGCGGTTTTGTGTCTAGTCACAAAATGGAATGCTGACGAAACGGAATGCATGAGGACTAAACGGAAATGTTTTTTTCCGGTATTGAGATCCTCTGCCAGATCTCAATACTGGAAAACCACAACGCAAGTGTGAAACAGGCCTGAACCACACAGAGCCCCAAGATTCAAGTAATGCCCCCATGACAGAGTGGAGCGGGGGGCAGCAGTGGCACTAAGGCTATGCTCACGTCACTATCTATTTCCCGTTCTTCTGATCCAGCATCCATAGAGCCACAAAGACGGTCAGTATCTGATCAGTAATTGTGAGCCAAACTATGAGTGGGTCCAAAACAGAGATACAATGTAATATAAAGATTTGCATCTCATCTGTGTTTTGGACCCACTCCTGATTTTTGGCTTCCAATTACTGATCAAATACTGACACAAAACACTGACCGCGTGAAAGAGGCCTTATGGATGCTTTTTTTTCCTGTCCTTCTGAAGGATAAGAAGAAGGGAAAAATAAAAGTTGATGTCAACACTGACACACAGTGACAATAGTGGCCCCATGACAGAGTGGGGGGCAGAAGCAGTGACAGCGACAATAGTGGCCCCATAACCAGGGGCGTTGTTATGGTCTCAAAAGATCCAGGGCTCCCTGTAGTTATATTCCTCTCTCCACCATACAGCCCCATGTAAATAACTTCACACCTTCTCTCCTGACCCCTTCAAAATACAGTCCCATGAAAATAACATCACTCCCCTCCCTTCAGCCCCTCCAATATATAGTCCCATGTAAATAACATCACACCATCTCTCCAGCCCCCTCCAATATACAGTCCCATGTAAATAACACTATTTTCCCCCCTCCCACCATAGAATCCCATGTAAATAACATCACACCATCTCTCCAGTCCCCTCCAATATACAGTCCCATTTAAATATCATCCATCTCTATCTACAGCCACCTCCAAAATACAGTCGCATGTAAATAACATCACCTCCTCCCCATCCGCCTTTAACATACAGTCCCATGTAAATAATATCATCCCCTCCCTAACCGCCTCCAACATGCAATCCCATGTAAATATCCCCCTCAACATTCAGTCCCATGTAAATAACATCACTCCCTCTCCTAGCTGTCTTCAACATACAGTCCCATGTAAATAACATCGCCCCCTCAACATTCAGTCCAATATGCAGTACGCAGCCCTGCAGGGTGAAGCGAATGGTGAGGTCACAGGGGTAGTTACTAACCGAGGGTGGTTATGGTACCCACAGTCTTTTATATACCCTGGGCAGGTGATGGAGAGGCTGGCACAGGGGTCCTCTGGGGCACTCTCTGTATATAGGGACCAGGCTGGGTGGTAGGTGAGGTGCCCTGGATGTTGCAGGTTTTAATGTGCCGGTGGCAAGATCCCTTTAAGTTCGTGACGCCAGTGCCGGTAATGGTGGTACACCAATTTATTGGAGTAATAATGGAGGAACACACGTTGCAGTGAACCATATACAGTCTTTGGTCAAAGTTCCATATGTAAGAAGTAGTAACATGCAGGCTTTACATCAGTTGGCAGGCACAATGTTCTTGCAAGATACTCAGAGGGTAAACACTTACAGATCAGGCTGCACTTTCCTCAGAATCCTGTCTGTCTTTATCCCAAGGCCCGTATGCCCTATTGCTGGCTTTATCCTTGGTTAGGGAAAACTTCCTCAGGTATATGTCTCCTTGCTTTAAATAGATCCTTCTGCCCTTCAGCTCTCAGTTTGGCTGGAATCAATTTGGCTCTGCACTGCACTTTGTAGGAACTTAGTTTTTCTCAGGAGGCAACTCTTCCCCTGGATGTATCTTCTGAGCTTATCTTGCTCAGGAACCTCAGGCAGGCTAGACTGCACTGACTAGCCTCCTGGACTATACTGCACTGCCCTCTTTCCTGTCTGGGCCTAACTATATATACTAGGGGTTCACTAGCTCCCTCTACTGTCTAGGAGGAGGAACTACCCCTAACAGGCCTGATACAGGAGATAACAGGGAAAACACATACAAACATTATATAAAATACAATGTGGTACAGAAAGGGTTATAGCCAGCTCACCTCATCGTCCTGCACGGCGGTGCACGGAGCGGACTCAAGCCAGTCCCCTAGGAATAGAAAAAAAATGAAAGAAATGCTCCAGCACCACGGTGGATAGTATGAAAGTCCCGGTCTTTATTGTCACCAAGAATCCAGGTGAGTACAGCAATCACAAAAAACACTGGTGGTCCCCGGTGCCCCAGATCTACGCGTTTCGAACTGACGTGTTCTTAGTCATGATCCTAAGTGTCTCTCATGTTCCAAGCTAATACAATGACCATGTTCAACAGGAGGTGGACAATAACGTGGCCATATTGACCCTTGTGTAGTGCCCACAATTACCTAGTGGGACACTACACAAGTACATAACATCACTCCCTCCCTCAGACCCCTGTAACATTCAGTCCCATGTAAATAATATCACTCCCTCCCACAGCCACTTCCAAAATACAGTCCCATGTAAATAACATAATCCCCTCCCACAGCTGCCATCAACATACCGTCCCATGTAAATAACATCACTCCCTCCCCCAGCCCCCTCCAACATACAGTCCCATGTAAATAACATCATCTCATCCCACAGCTGCCATCAACATACAGTCCCATGTAAATAACATCACTCCCTCCCCCCAGCTGCCTCCAACATACAGTCCCATGTAAACAACATCGCCCCCTCAACATTCAGTCCCATGTAAATAACATCACTCCCTCGCTCAGACCAATGTAACATTCAGTCCCATGTAAATAACATCACTCCCTCCCACAGCCACCATCAACATACAGTCCCATGTAAATAACATCACTGCCTCCCCTAGACCCCTCCGACATATAGTCCCAAGTAAATAACACCACCCCCAAGCCGCGTCCAACATGCAATCCCATGTAAATATCACCCCCTCAACATTTAATCCCATGTAAATAACATCACTCCCTCCTCCAACCACCTTCAATATACACTCCCATGTAAATAACATCGCCCCCTCAACATTCAGTCCCATGTAAATAATATCACTCCCTTTAGCCCTAACATAGAGTCCTAGTTAAATAACCACAACTCCCAGCATTGCTCTGCCTCTCCCTTCACTTCCCTCTTCTCATGTACAGACATCACCACAACTTCTTCCCCAGGACTTCTCCTCTTCACTGCCGTCCTCTCCTGCACTGGTCACATGATGGTGACATCATCGCAGGTCCTTCTCAACTACTGCCGGCTTTACTGGTCACATGACCTGTGATGTCACCACAGGTCCTTCAGATCTTCCAGTGCATTAAATTCAAGTGTATTGCTGTCCTGAGGACTTACAGTTGTATCTAGCTGGCAGGCAGGACATTCGGGCATGGGACAATACATCGGGGGCCCAGGACGGGGGCAGCAGCAGTGGCATACAGCACAAGATGGCTGCAGATCCCAGTAGTAGCAGAACCCAACACCAACAGTGTCATAGCGAGGGCCAGTGACTGCATATCCTTGTAATAATGTACCATGTACATAACAGTAGGCCAAGAAGCCACACTTTAGGTGGCAGCATCAGAATGGTGGCAGCAGGACGTGGCCAGAAGTAACTTCCCATTCTGCAGAATATTCCGGTGCGGCAGCACACTACAGGATGATCAATGGTGGTAGAATGATGTGCTCTGTTGCATTAGAGGATGGCCGGGGGAGGCAGCAGGCCACGGGCGGATGGTGGGGGGGGGGTACTACATGCCACGAGCAGGATCCAGGGAGGGGGGAGGAGCTTCCTGGCTGTAGCCTGCTGTTGTCTATTGTATAATGTAAGGCAGTGCAGCCAGGACACGCCCCACCCCCTCTCCGTATCAGCGGGGCTCCTCCACCCCGACCTACACACCTTAAATATCGTGCAGCTCCTCCTCCTCTCTTCTTTTGGTGCCTTAAGGACTAAGAGGGAGGAAGTGAAGCTGCAACAGCTCCTGCCACAGAGCCACGTGGTGGGCAGTCTGGGAAACAGAACTGGTTGGTGATTCCTGTCACAGCGAGGGAAGAAGAAGAGTTTGAGGAGAGTCGCTTTATGTTGGGGCCCGGAGTATTGGGAGTATTGAGTACAGTGTGTCTACAGAGGATGAGGGTAAGACTCTTACCTTCATCCTCAACAATATCATTTCAGCTGTACAGTGTTTGCTGGGAGTGGCCTATTCTAAGTAGGAGGGGCTTATAACAATGGGCATGGCCTACTCTTTCAGTGTCCCACTAGCTTATGTGGGAACTGTAAAAGCTTTTTGTTATCATCTGTATATCACGCTGCATTGTGTCATCCTGTGATATTCCTATTCACCAGGCTGTCAGGTGCACTACATACATCCACCACTAGATGGGGTAGCACCACAGTATAAATAGTGTAGTTCAGGCCTAGTTAGGGAGTGAAGTCAGTTGAGAGGAGAAGTGGGGAGTGAAGGAGTGAGAGCGAAGCTGTAGATGTGTTAGATGCAAGGCAATTCAAGGGAAATGGAGTGGAGATAAACACAATGGACAACAGCCATTTATTCAGGCTTCAAGGTGAAGGACTTACTAGCTTCGGGCAGCCTCACCATTAAAGAGCTGGAGAAACAGAACTAGAACAAGGAACTGAATATCAGTGAGTCCATAACTTACCTACCCTAGCCTGACACAGTACCACCAGTACAGCCTGGTACTGGGATTCCTCACATCCAACCTGCATGTGTATCAGAGACTGTATGCAAAACTTCACGCCGCCCCTTCTGTCTGTCAGACACACTGGAGAAAGGAGCCGCGAGCAAGAGCGGAGCGTGATGTGCGTACGCACGCCCAAGTATACGTGAGACTTCGCATGTAAGTGACGGGAGGAGAAAGTAAGTGCCATCACCAGCCGTCCTCTACGGAACAATTATATGTTAGTACTCCGATACCCCCGCAGTCTGAGAACTCCCCAAAAATAGCAGGGAGCACAGCCGGAAAGGTTAACTTATATATGAACTTCTCAAACATTACAATCAGCCGACACCACAATTTGTTAAAGGGCCATACACCCACAAAATAAAGGTGGCCCATCGCAACGCAGTGTGCAACTAGATTTCACCTGCCATTACCATGTCTGTGCAGGAAGATAATGTGCAGCCTGACCTCAACATGTCCTCCGCAGTAGCCGCAGCCGGTTGCAACGCATCACCGGCCGCTGCAGCACCAAGTATGATGGCCCTAACAATGCCTTACTACTTAGGGGGACCCTGGTTCCCACGATACTCTGGGGAAGCTCACACTTTAAGAGACTTTAAAGAAAAGATTCTTGCTATATTCAGGTTGTACCCTGCAACAGTAGAGCAACAAAGGGAAATTCTGCTGGTGCAATTGGAAGGAGCTGCCCTCAGAGAAGTGAAGTCCTGGCCCACCTCAGAGGGGAAGACGCTGGAGCAGATATTTGAATGGCTCTGCACCACCTTTCAACCCAAGAATGTGTCAGATGAGGTTCTTCAGCAAGAAACAGCAATCTGGTGAGTCACTCAGAGACTTTGCATTGTCATTACAGGAAGCCCTCAGAGCTGTGGTACAGGTAGACCCCCATGAAGCGGAAAATGAGGATAAGACGGTTAACAAGCAATTCATTGAAGGTGTTAATGCAGAAGCCTTAAAAAGTCAGTTAAGGATGTTAGCGGCTCAGCATCCAAGTTCCACTTTCCTAGATTTCAAGGAGTTAGCCATCAGTATTATGGGGACACATACACCATCGAAGCCTACTAGGCCTGCTGCAATATCTATGGTTATTGCACCTCCAAAATGTTGTTCTATAGCCATTTAAGCAACTCCAGCCCCGGCTCCGGATGCAGTTGCCGCCTTGGCAGAGCAAGTCAACTTTCTTACCAAAAGTCTGGAGAAAGTATGTAAGAATCTAGAACAGTGGTAAAAACCCTTAGTATTGGAGGATGAGACACCCGTATGAAGATAACTTTTCCCTCCTGATTATAGAGAGACATCTCCCAGAAACTCTAGTGGACGCCTTTCTAGCCGCTTTAATGCTTAGAAGCGACACACTTGTACATACTGTCACAAGCCCGGGCATACAGAACTGATGTGCTGGCAGTTATAAAGGACAACCCTCAAAGGCAAGGACCGCCCCTTGGGAAATGAACCAGTAGGTCCAAAAGATCCCCGCTGGATGCACAGATATGTAGGATCCCGTCCAGAAGTGGTTCTTCAAATAAATGGAGTTCCCTTTACCGTGTTATTAGTCTCAAGTCACAGCTATTCAACAGTCGGCATTTGAGAAATACTGGGATCAGAGCCAGTTAACACAACCCCCAGTAGCCTGGCTGAGTCTTATAGCCAGCAACGGCAAACCCGTGTCAGTGCATAGTTACTGGGAGCCAACTCTCCTAGTAGGCGGAACTACACTGCCCCAGCAAGGTATCATTGTTGTGCAGGTCAGGGAGGACAACAACCCTCCGGTAGTCCTAGGGATAAACATTCTTAGGAATTGTTATGCTGAAATGCTTGAAGCTTTGCACAAATCTACGCCTACCGCCCCACCTGCCTCCAAAAAGGCGATACAACAGACTATCCGTGTGCTAAGTGCACAACAGAAATTTGGCAATGAGAAAGAAGAGATTTGCTGTGCCCACATCCGAGGTAACCAACCAGTAATCCTTAAACCAAATACTGAAGCACTCCTGTGGTGCCGAGCTGCTCTTGTGATCCAAGGCCAAGACTACCAGGCCCTGGTAGAACCCATCACTCTATAAGACCATCCTTTAGTCCGAGCTGAAAGAAGCCTAGTGACTGTACCTCAAGCTAGAGTGCCTATTAGTCTTCTGAATTTAAGTGATCACAGTACAACTTTGAACAAGAATTACCCTGTGGCTCAACTACTACAAGTCACTTTCCAAGATGTTCTCAGCATGCCTGCAGCCATCACTGAACAATCTGCTCAGAAACTACATCCACCAAGTTATCTTTCAGATACATTATGGTGGAAAGAACTCAACGTGGGGGATATCTCTACCCCTGAGGATCAAATTAAAGGAGTCTTAAAAGTTGTGCAAGAGCATCATCAGGCCTTCAGTAAACAAGCACGCCATCTCTACCGGTTTACATCCTCCAATCAAGGAAAGGTACCGGCCTATACCACCGACAATGTACCAATCTGTGCAGCAAATGATCTAGGAAATGAAAGATTCAAACATCATCCGAGACAGCCATAGTCCATGGGCTGCACCTCTAGTCCTTGTCCGAAAGAAAGATGGTAACATTCGATTCTGCGGGGACTATAGGAAAATTAATCAAATCACCCACAAGGATACCTATCCGTTACCAAGAATCAAGGAGTCTCTGACAGCATTAGGGTCCTCAGCTTACTTCTCTACCCTGGACTTAACCAGTGGGTACTGTATTTACTACCCCTATGGGCCTATTTGAGTTTTATTACATACCTTTTGGACTCTGCAATGCCCCTGGAACTTTCCAAAAACTAATAGAGAGATGCTTAGGCCACAAAAACTTTGAAACTGTCTTGCTATACCTGGATGATGTAATCATCTATTCAAAATCCGATGAGGATCACTTAAAACATCTTGTGGAAGTCTTCCAAGTCCTCATCAAGCATGGACTTAAGATCAAGCCATCTAAGTGCTATCTATCAAAGTCAGTAGTCAAATACCTGGGACATGTAGTCGGTGCGGAAGGTGTCAAGCCAGATCCAGAAAAGATAGCGGCAGTCCGGAATTGGCCTACTCTACCACAGTAAAAGAGATGAGAAGTTTTCTTAGTTTTGCAGGATATTACAGACGTTTTATCCATCACTTCGCTCAGATTGCTGAATGGATACAAGAGCTCCTGAGAGGACATCCTGAAAAGTACCAGAAATACCAGATATCGGTTGAATGGAACGAAGAAAGGGAAATCGCTTTTCAACTCCTGAAGAAGAAGTTGACAGAACCACCTATCTTGGGCTATCCAGATTACCAACAGCCATTCCATCTCTACACTGATGCCAGTCAGAGGGGCCTGGGAGCTGTCCTGTCTCAAGTGCAAGAAGGTAAAGAAAGAGAAATTGCTTATGCTAGCAGACCTCTTAGAGGTGCTGAGAAAAATGACCAGAATTACGGTTCCTTCAAGTTAGAGTTCCTAGCAGTCGTCTGGGCCGTTACTGAAACATTTAAAGACTATCTTGCAGCAACCCCATTTGTGGCCTATACTGATAACCCACTGGCGCATCTCAACACAGCCAAGTTAGGAGCCTTAGAACAAAAATGGGCCTCACGTCTTGCCAACTACAACTTCACCTTCAAGTACAGAACAGGCAAGTCAAATGAAAATGCGGATGCCTTATATCGCCTGCCCACTAAAGAAGATCCTACTAAACAGATAGATGTATGGGAAGAAGTGGAGATGCCTGCTTTTTACCGACATTTTGCCCAAGACGTAATCACCGCCAAAAGTAAAGAAGTTTTCCAATTCCAACAACAGACAGATCCAAAATCCCAAGTTGAAAAAGAAGGTTGGATCAAGTTGCAATCAGAAAGCAGAGTCTTAGGTGAACGTCAGGACTTCATCACCAGCGGGAGAACCCCGGAACGAATCTGCCGGAAAAAAGAAGATCCAGAGTTACTAAAACTATGAAGACATCGAAAACAACCTTTCATGCAAAAGGGCTTGATGTTAAGAACTCTAGATCCAATTACCAATGATCGGCTGTAACAAATCCTGATACCCCACCGAGATGCCAGAATCGTTCTCGAAATGTATCATGATAAGTCAAGACACTTTGGGGTACAAAAGACTGGGGCTACTATCCGCAGTAGGTTTTATTGGATTGGAATGAGAGTTGATATTGAGAGTTGGTGTCGAGAATGTGCCCTTGGGAGAAATGAAAAACATGACCAGAGAGCACTATTACATTCCATCGTGAGCAAAACTCCTCTAGAAATAGTGGCCATTGACCATGTAAAGTTAGAACCAAGTCGCTCAGGGTATACCTACACTATGACAATAATTGATCACTACACTAAGTTTGTAGTAGCTGTACCTGTTAAAGACTTGACAGCCAAAACCACCACAAATGTTTTCTGGAAAAACTTCCTGTTGCCCTATGGATGCCCTGAAAAGATTCTTACAGATCAAGAATCTGCCTTCGAGTCCCAATTGTTCCATGATCTGTGTTCACTTCACAATTGCCAGAAGATCTGAACCACAGCTTACTATCCTCAAGGTAACGGACTTTGTGAAAAGATGAATCAAACCTTAATTGAGATGCTGAGGGCTGTACCACCTACTACGAGGAACGAGTGGCCAACTTTACTACCTCAATTGATGTATACTTACAATATTACCATCCATTGTTCTACTGGGTATACTCCATATTATCTTATGTTTGGCCGCCAAGGAAAGTTGCCTGCAGATCACACCCTGGATGTGCAAGTTCCAGATTCAATTAATCCTCTACCCCAAACTGATTGGGTGAGTGAACATCAAAAACGCCTAGCCGATGCCCAGGAGATTGTCCAAATCTGCATGGCAAATGCACGCAACAAACAACAGAATGACTATAACCAGTCTGCTAAAGCAGAACCTTTAGAAATTGGTAACCAAGTGTGGCTGAGATACAACCATTGCACTAGCAAGCTAGATAGCAAATGGTAAAGAGAACCCTACCTCATTACAGCTATTTCTAATGGTGAGAATGATGTCTATAAAATCACTAAGGAAAATAGAGCACCACAAATAGTGCATCACAACCGTCTTAAGTTGCGTCTAAAAAGAGCTGTTCAAGAGGAAATTCCATCCACAGTGCAAGTGACTGAAAAATCAGCTGAACCAGAAGGACCAATGCAGGCCATTGAGAAGTTGTTACTGGAATCAGATCCTCTACAGTGGTTCCTTATGCCGTGGCCTAATATTCCTGTACCTGCAAAGGTAAATGCAGTTCCACCTCAGCCAGAAGAACTACTTCATGGAGGATCCTCAGAAAACCCTGAAGTACCCAGTTCTCTTGAACCAACGCCTATGGAGTCTCTAAGGGGCAACCGCCTGCTCGTTACAGAGACTTTCGGCAACCGCGGCCGAGGAGAAGACTTCCAGCACTGCCTGTTCAACAGTAATTCTCTTTCCTACAATTTGAAGCTACAGAGCCGGGTGAGAGACTTATTACTTTGATTGTTTTGCCTTTCCCAAAGGACTTTCTGCAAACCTGCTTCTACTTGTTTCTTGCAACGTTTAAGCCTTGTGCCCGGAGATAGACTTTAAAGTACCTGAGCCTCCGTGATTTTCCTCTATTGAAATTTTGCTCAGGTAACGAACGCATGCCCTGTGAGCCTCCTGTAAGATTTATTGTTGATTTTATTATGGACTATCCTGGTTTTCATTGTTCGCTGTGCCAGGTCAGCGCCCCAGCTCATCAGTCTTGGAAGAGAACTACGGCCCCTTGTCACCAAGTTATACTAAAGTGTATTTTCATGATGTGCATTTTCATGTTATTCATACCTGTATGCCTGTTTTGCATGTTTGCCTCTTTTGTGTCTTTCAGGAGACTTCGTCCAGAATGTGTTGAGGCCAACACATGTTGAACAAAGAGGTATGCAGTGTCCCACTAGCTTAAGTGGGAACTGCAAAAGCTTTTTGTTATCATCTGTAATATCATGCTGTATTGTGTTATCCTGTGATATTCCTATTCACCAGGCTGTCAGGTACACTACATACATCCACCACTAGATGGGGGTAGCACCACAGTATAAATAGTGTAGTTCAGGCCTAGTTGGGGAGTTAAGTCAGTTGAGAGGAGAAGTGGGAAGTGAAGGAGTAAGAGTGCAGCTGTAGCAGTGTTAGATGCAAAGCAATTCAAGAGAAACAGAGTGGAGATAAAGCCAAAGGACAACAGCCATTTATTCAGGCTTTAAGGGCCTTTGGATTCAAGGTGAAGGACTTACTAGCTTGTGGGCAGCCTCACCATTAAAGAGCTGGAGAAACAGAACTAGAAGAAAGAACTGAATATCAGTGAGTCCATAACTTACCACCCTAGCCTGACACAGTATCATCAGCACAGCCTGTTACTAGGGTTTATCACATCCTACTTGCATGTGTATCAGAGACTGTTTTATTGCTGGATGTAAGCTGTTACAAAGAACCTGTTTAAAGTAAAGTTTACTGTTGGATTTAAACCTTCCTCATTCTTCCAACTCCACACCACTATTACCCTCAACCTCTTGCACCATAAAGGTGCTGGCGTCACGACATTATTCCAATCAGGGGCCCAGCTGCCCAGGCACTCAACAACCATTCACCATCAAGGGCACCTCAACCACCACCTGGCCGGTGTCCCCTGCAACCGAGTGTGCCCCCAGAGAATCCAGTGCTGTTCTCCCCTTCACTGCACTGCTGGCTCAGGGAGGCGACTGCTAAACCGTGAGTAACTGATGAACGGTATATACATTCCGGCCAACCGTGCACCTCACGTGTTCTACCCCTGCCGACTGGCACGTTGCACTCTGACCTGGCTTACATGGAAGTTACACAGGGAGTGCTTCTGTCCGTCTGCAGCATTAAGAAATTGTTGACTGCCTTCCTCTGCTCGTACAGACTGTCTAACATGTGGAGCGTAGAGTTCCAACGAGTGGAAACTTCGCATATCAGGTGATGTTGGGGAAGAGCATTTTATCTTTGCAGCTCCAGGTGGACATGTTTTGCAGGGTAAGAGTGCATGCATAGTGTCCTGGACTTTTTTTAACAGCTCTGTTTTCATGTATATAACATCACTGCCTCCCCCCCCCCTCCGGCATACAGTCCCATGTAAGTAACATCACTCCCTCCCACAGCTGCCTCAGCAGTTCAGTGGAGGACTTCAGGAACCGGGTGACAACAAGATTGAAAACATGCGCCATGCAGGGCTCATGGGTCAGCCCTTCCTACTCCAGCACAGACAGAATGTTCTTCCCATTATCAGTAACTATGGTTGCAGTTCCAGTGATAGCCAGAATTTGATGTCTTTATTGATGACGCTTAGCAGTTCCTCCCCAGTATGGCTCCGTTCACCCAGGCTGACGAGGTGCAGAACTGTGCGACAACGTCTAGCTTTGCATAGGTGATATGATGGAGGACCACTGTGAACCATGCCTAGAGGGGAGGGTGAGGACAAGGTGGGGGATGAGGAGGCAGCGGAGGACATTGACACAGAAATCCCACAATTACAACACAGAGGTGACATTGCTATCCCCTGGCCAAGTTGCTGAAGTGCTTGGCCTGGAACGACATTCTCTTAGTGGGCTGTAAACAACATATATTGTCCTTGACCATAGTTATAACTCCATATGTCAGCACTGGCGTCAACTCTACCAGACACTGAGAGGCCCAGGGACTGGCCCACCTTCTGTTCAACATACGTGTGCAGGGTGAATCAGCTTTTTTGGAGAAGTAATGATGGCTTGGGACTCTCCACTTTGGGTTTGCACAAGCCATGAGTTCTCTGAAATGTGCAGAGTCCACCACATGGAAAGATAGGGACTGTAGTACCAGCAACTTGGAGCACGTTCAGCTTCTGCCCGTTGGATGAGTGAATCCTGTTATGTTTTTGCAATCGCCTCAGTGATCGATTGCTTTTGAAACATACTAACGCCCCCCCAGCGACTTGGTAAATAATTATGACACTGGCGAGTATGGCATTTTCCCTGCACCACTGCGTGATGCCTACCTGCCGCTGCTTTTATGAACCCATGCACTGCACACGGTGTACCCCTCCTGGGTTGGCTGCAGATCTTCCACTGCTTCCACCCTGCTGTCTCATGGACATGTTTCCACCCTGCTGTCTAATGGACACGTTGCCTCCCTGCTGTCTAATGGACACGTTGCCTCCCTAGCCCCCTGATGATGACGATGCTCCCTCTTCATCTGGCTCCCATGTGCTATTGGCTACATCATCATCTACATCTGTTTGGTCATCACTTGTGTCACCCTCATCTGTCTGTTGTGCATGTCCCTGACCTCTCGCAACATATGCTCCCACCCGACTGTCCTCATCAGGAAGGTTGCTGATCCATGCTCTATGCTCTCCCTACAGTCTCAAAAAACTCTCCCTATGATCTCCCTGCACTCTGCCTGCACTCTCCCTATCCAGTATTCCACAATTAAAAGCTTTCTGCAACACTGTCTCATACTTACCAACATTTGAGTTGGTTAAATCGAAGCCCGACCCTGGGAATGCTCCAGACCTGCCCAGAAACATCTATTTGAGAGAGTGGTTCGCATTAGCCCCACCAATGTTCAGCCAGGGACAGCGCAAATTTGCAGAGACTGTCTCTGAAAATCAGGGAGAGTCCCAGCAAATTCAGGACAGTTGGCAGTTATGCTGTCTCTAGTGCATAAGAGCTTGTCACATCTCTCCCTCAGCTGACAGTGAAATGGCGGAGACCATGCAGGATGAGGGTTTTATAGGGCTGTGACATCAGAGGGGCTGGATATCTGCTCATTGGCTGTCCTCACGGCATTATGGCTGATCTAGCGTTCCCGACTTCTCACTTTCACTTTTTAACATGTGCAGCAGCCATTTTGGAAAAAAAAAAGATTTGTTACCGCAAAGCACAAGGAAATTTGGATTCCTCAGGAATCTAATTTTTCCTAAGCTTTGAATCAAATTCCACTTCAGATGCTTCGATTCACTCAACACCTATCACTATCATCTACTGTGTTGACCTAACATCCACCATCTTGACCTATCATTTGGTTTGTTGACCTAACATCCACCATCTTGACCTATCATTTGGTTTGTTGACCTAACATTCACCATCTTGACCTATCTTTTAGTGTGTTAACCTAACATCCACCATGTTGACCTATCTTCTAATGTGTTCACCTAACATAAACAATGTTATCCTATCATCTATCGTGTTTACCTATCATTCACCATGTTTATCTATCATCCCCCAATGTTATCCTATCATCCACTGTCTTATCCTATTATCCACCAGGTTCACTTGTGATCCACCATGTTGAAAAACCATCTCTCCTGTTCATTTGTTATCCACCATGTTGTCTTATCATCCACAATCAATGTTGACCTGCCACTGATTTTTACCTTGCAATTGCTCTGTTTGGATTGTGGAGGTTTCAGGGAGAAATCTAATGAAAACATTTCATGGTCAAATTTGGGTCGATTGTTGATCAATTATCCACCATGTTGTCCTATCATATCCACATGATATCATCCACCTTGTTGACCGATGATCCACGCTGTTGTCCTATCATCTGTTGTGCCGGCCTATCATCCACCTTATTGACCTGCCATTGGTTTTAGCGTGCGGTTGCCTTGGTTGGATTGTGGGGGTTTGAGGTTAAAAGCTATTAGATGGAAACGTTTCCTGGTCTCATTTGGGTTAAGACAAAACCTTATTTTTCTTCATTGCCCTAACTCATTGATTAGATACTGTTAATAAGCCATAGTTTTGGCTCTGAACATTGGTCAGATTCTCGAGACATTCTTATCTACACACTACTAATATCATTGATAAAAGGACTCAACATAAACTTTTGTCTGTATTATAGTATGTAAGTTTCATCTAAAGAGTCAACTCTACAAAAAATAAATAAACGAGACAGGTTTAATTAACCAGATAGAGAACATGTTGTCCTCCCATGGATATGATTAATGGACAAGTGAGTGCTGTACAGGAGCAGTGTCCTGATACTCTAAACTCTACCATCTACAACTGTACAAATGCAAGGTGGCCCGCAAACAAATAATCAATCTACAATTTAGTAGGTCCAATATCCTCTTAGCATCCCCAAGTGTCTAACTAAACATGATACCAGAGAAGCAAACCAACATGATAAGGTACATGGAAACAAGGAGACAAAGGTAGGACACCATCCCAAAGAAGTCTAGCGCATGCTAATATGCTTGGGGCTTGGAATCCCTCCAGCTTGGTGGCGTACACTTTTCCTTTTGATCTTTTTACATTTTGGGGTGTGTGCGAGGGCTATATTATGGTCTCATCGTGATTTCCTGCTTTCAATCTTGCCTCATGCCTGTTTCCCATGGAGATGATTAGTACCAGCTCTGTGGAAAGTCACTGGTAATTGAAAGTAAGACAAGTGGCTTTTATATCTATCAAACTGTGTATGAGGAGAAGTGTTTCTACTGTTCTCTCCCGGCTGAAGCGATGGCAAGCTATTCCTGACCCTGCCTCCTGCAGCTATTTTTATGTCTATTTACCGGGCGGTCATGGAGTTCTGAAACCAATGCTGAGAAACTTCCAGGCATAAAATGACTCCACCAATTACAGTTCCGGGCACAGAGACACTGTGCTGCCGAGTCATCAGAGCCTCACCATTAAACAGAGACTTTAGGACTTTGGGTCCTGTGTTTTCTGGGTCACACATTGCCATATTACTGAACTCCTCAGAGATCCAACAAGATGAAAGGAAAGTGTTCTTCACAATACCCACCATATTATAGCCTACCTTCTAAAGCAAGTGTCCTACAATCCAAATGCAGAAAGGAAGACATTATTTGGAGAAAAGGGTGGCACGACCAGGACACACTCCCTTAGTGTTCAGGACAAGGACTTCAGAAGCTCTTCCCATCCTCAGTTCCTGAAGTTCATCATGATAGATGTTAGAGGTGCAGTCACCAATGACTCAGAGTCCGCTATCATGCACCTCTCACAATCCCCAGTGATATCATTAAAAATACATTGTCATTCAAAAGAGTATTACTTCAAGGAGGCATAAAAATACCAAACACTAAAATAGCTAAATTTTACCAGCTAAGAGAGACCATTGGCCTAACTAACTGGGACAAAGTCCTCAAAAATAAAAATACAGGCAAAAATGGGATATTTTTAAAAGCATCCTAAACTCTAATTGTTAGAGGTACAAACCTTATAGGAATACAAGGGTGAGGAACAAGAAAAAAAAAATATGTGGATAAATAGAACTGCAAAGAAAACAATAAATGACAAAAAGAAAGCATTTAAATCACTAAAACAGGAGGGTTGCGAGGAAGCACCGAAAAACTGTAAGGAAAAAATAGAATATGTAAAAGACAAATAAAAGCAGCCAAACTAGAGACCGAGAGATTCAGTGCCAAAGAGAGTAAAACTAACACTAAAATGTTCTTCAGTCACATAAATGGTAAAAAGTATAAAGCTATAAAGAGTAATGAGGGGGAGAGAAGATGAGGAGAAAGAAAATCTATTCTCCAATGTATTCACTGAGGAAAATAAACTGTCAGATAAAATGCAGAAAGAAGTACAGCGGCGACTTAAAAAGATTATGTGACGGACTCCCTGGTACCCCAACTGGGCACCTCCGTCAGTGATATGGCTTCCCAAATGGAACGTATTCCAAACGCTGTTACCATTATCCCAAGAATCAGGCGGCACTCATTTTGAGGTAAGCAGAATGACAAGAAGCTTTATTAACACAAAGCATTTGAGTTTTATAGAAAGAACCCCCCCCCCCCTCCGGTCTAGAAAGAATCGGTATCAACCACTTTGTAGGAGTCTGATTTGTCCCAATACATATTTCGAGTTAACAGGCCAAACATCATGGCACAGAGTCTAATAATGGGCTGATTAGTTTAACAGATAGGTGTGGATGGGGAATGGGAGGATAAACAAAGAGATTGGTCTGGTGGTAGTGGACCATGACACTTTTGCCGTACATGCTTGTTGCTGGTGGCAACGTGTTGTTAGCATGTTTTTACACTTCCCTGGTGTTCCTTTCCATTTTGGTTTGTTTAGGGTTAAAGGGGTGTGCAAGGTGGAGCTGGGTGTGGCCTCATGGCTCTCCTTATACTGGAGTTGTGAGCGTTAGGTGAGTTTTATGTCTGCCTTTGTATGAGTAGGAGCTTTGCTCCCCAATGTATGTGTCACCTGTCCGTGAGGGCCTCCTTGTGGAACATCAAGGTCTTTGGCAATGTCATCCCGATGTTTCCCTGTGTCCCCTTACCCTTCCTCATCTTTTTATGATGTTTGGTGTGGGTATATGTACAATGTTTGGTGTGGGTTTATGTACAGGGTGTTTGTTGTATGTCATTTGGTGTTCCATGTCTGGTATATTTGGTGTTTGTAGTCCAGCATGGTTGTTTGACATTTTCCCTGTCTGTGCTTGCGGAAGTGGGCTCCACGGTTTCCCGGAGCAGTGAACCACAAGTCAGCAAGTCCAACCAGTAACCTTTCACTTGGTAATCAACCTAATAACACACTGAGCTATTATGGAATGTGAGCTCACCACTATTCTAGACAATAAGAGATGTTACTATTGTCCTCTCTTCCACCCTAGACCACTAGGGAGTTTACTATTGAGCTGTCAGTAACCCTATACCTGTGATGGCTAACCTAAGGCACTCCAGCTGTGGTAAAACTACTACTGGGGCACTGCTGGAGAAATGTGCCATGGGGCCGCGGCCTCCCTGGTTCTGTTTAGACTGGACTGGAGAAATGTGCATTGGGGGGGCTATTGTTTTTCGCCCCAGGGCCCCATTTCACCTAGAACCGGCCCTGCCTGTGGAACGCATTTGCGTTCCGCAAAGCTGGAGAGGGCATGTACATCTCATATCACCCATATTTCCTCCCACTATTATCATCACATAGGAAGCCGGAGTAATCGAGGGTGTACACACCTCCTTCCAAACGTCGGAACGTGCTGCGTCACAACAGGAAGTGACGAGGGTAGTGAAAGGTAGTGAAAAAAAATTTGGCTCTTAAAATAAATTTTGTTGATATTTGACTCAGTTGACTAAAAAGTTTGCCACCACTGCCCTAGACCATCAGGAATGTTACTATTTACCAATCAGCAACCCTAGACCATCAGTGATGTAGCTATTGACCACTCCACCGTTCTAAACCATCAGGAATGTTACTATTCACCCTACTACCAATCTAGAACATCTGGGATGTTACTATTGACCCCTCCACTACTCAAAACCATGTCAGACAATGGCAGGGAAATGATTACTAATCCCATCTTATATCACTAGGGAAGATTGAATTCACCCCTTTACTCTACTAGAACACCAAAAATGCTGGCTTTAACCCCTTCAGTATCCTAATTTGACGATGTTCGATGCTTGATTTTGCAGCTCCAGACTAACTGACGTTCTCCGACATCTCAGCACCCTCCACTATAGTGATATGATTGATTGTAGGTGCATCACATCCCAAAGAGCCAGGCGTGAGTGAGAGTAAACAGCAGGCGATAGGAATCCACATCCCTCAATGTGCAGGAACTTGAAATCTCAGCGCTGTGCGGAACGCGGAACGAGAAGACCAGTCCAAGATGCTGTCATGTTGTCTGCAGATCCAGACTCCAACTGTGAAGACGAAGGCTCCACTCACACACCAGAAGGTTCATCTTACTTTGTGAGGAGGCTAATTATCAAAAGCCGACAACAAAAATATCCAGTGATCTCCACGCTGTGGGAAGAATACGGCTTCACCCGCACGGCTGCGTGGTCCGGATACCGGCCCGGTGATTGAGTATAAAGCTGCAGGTCCAGTGGATCCTGCTGTAGACTCTTTAGAACAGCACTGGCCCTAGAACGATAAAGAAAACCTCTCACATCAAAATGAGAAGAGATTTAAGCTTCATGTGTCCGTCTAAACCCGCTGTGCTGGAGCGAGATGCACCAACTGTTAAAGAAACACTGCATGTTTGGGAGTCTGTGAGACACAACAACTAAGCGTTTAGTGGCTGCAGGTCGTCGCGGATAATTTACACCTGGTTCTGGTGGATGGTTTAGGAAATCGTTCTTCTACTGAGCGAATCTTCTCATGTCGCAGAAGATTGGTTAGATCTAAACTCCGTGGAGATGATGCTGTTGCGTGCCTTCGTTCTGCCGCTGATTTCAGTCTTTCCTCTTATTTACCCCATTTTCTGCACGGTTGAGGTTCTCGGCCTCTGCCCAGCAAACACCTTTCCCCCATTCTATCTCCGTACCCCGGGCGGTCTGGCTGCGGTCACCTCTGCCCCGTCTCCGCAGAATGAATCTCATTGGCTTCAATCAATCCTGCTGTGTCATCCATAGGAGGGAGACGCCGCCGCGCTGCAGGTCAGCAGGACGCCCCAGTCGCCACAGCCTGAGGGATCAGGTAAGGGGTTTACCGACCCCTTAATCTCCAGGTTCTCCAGGCGCACACCCCACACCCAACACAAATTTCTGTCAAATTAATTTCACAAACTTTCTGAAGATCTGTAGAAAGCCCCTGGGATAATTCTAATATTATCGGAGTGAGATAACTCCCAGCGGACGCGGCTCACCCACAGCCTCCACCCCTCGCTCCCAGACGGTCCCCGCCTCGAATTACAATCACAGGCAGCGGAAAATGCGGGGGAAGCCAGGGGTCCCATCCAGAGGAGCGTAACACAATATAATGTAACAGGAGGGACTCCACCTCTGTCTGCACACCCCGACTCCGCGGATATAAATCATAGCACCAGCAGAATAGTGAGTGCAGCTCTGGAGTATAATACTGAATGTAACTCAGGATCAGTGCAGGATAAGTAATGTATGTACACAGTGACTGCACCAGCAGAATAGTGAGTGCAGCTCTGGAGTATAATACAAGATGTAACTCAGGATCAGTACAGGATAAGTAATGTATGTACACAGTGACTGCACCTGCAGAATAGTGAGTGCAGCTCTGGAGTATAATACAGGATGTAACTCAGGATCAGTACAGGATAAGTAATGTATGTACACAGTGACTGCACCAGCAGAATAGTGAGTGCAGCTCTGGGGTATAATACAGGATGTAACTCAGGATCAGTACAGGATAAGTAATCTATGTACGCAGTGACTGCACCAGCAGAATAGCGAGTGCAGCTCTGGAGTATAATACAGGATGTAACTCAGGATCAGTACAGGATAAGTAATGTATGTACACAGTGACTGCACCAGCAGAATAGTGAGTGCAGCTCTGGAGTATAATACAGGATGTAACTCAGGGTCAGTACAGGATAAGTAATGTATGTACACAGTGACTGCACCAGCAGAATAGTGAGTGCAGCTCTGGAGTATAATACAGGATGTTACTCAGGATCAGTACAGGATGAGTAATGTATGTACACAGTGACTGCACCAGCAGAATAGTGAGTGCAGCTCTGGAGTATAATACAGGATGTAACTCAGGATCAGTACAGGATAATTAATGTATGTACACAGTGACTGCACCAGCAGAATAGTGAGTGCAGCTCTGGAGTATAATACAGGATGTTACTCAGGATCAGTACAGGATGAGTAATGTATGTACACAGTGACCGCACCAGCAGAATAGTGAGTGCAGCTCTATATTTCAAGTTATCACTGTACTTCACATCGAAAGGTTTTTAAAGGATTCTTGGAGGTTGTTGAATAGGACTGAAGCTGAATACTTAGATTTGCAGACAATCCCTCGCACACGTTATTGGGGTTCCTAGCTCTGTGCTCCTCTTTATTGCCTCTGCCCCCCTCTAATAATTCTTCACCGTTTCTGGCTCTGGTTGGAGTTATACATGAGGTCCCCACAATTAGCCCCATAGTAATCCTGCATCAGCAGTGCAAGGGTCAGATGGGGATTACGGAGCACTGGTCTCCCCACCATCTGCCGCTCACAGCCGATTATGATTTTCTGATATTTTTCTGTAAATTAGCGCTGGATCTGGCTGAACACTCCCAGAGGGGAAGGGGTTAAGGGAGGAGATCACACAGACGATCTAAGTGCTTCTCCACCTCTATGTCTAGCTGTGTGTGTACAGGGAGGTACAGAAGTATTTGAACACCCTGCGATTTTGCAAGTTCTCCCACTTAGAAATCATGGAGGGTCTGACAGTCACATTGTAGGTGCAGTCCCATCTGGGAGACCGAATAAAAAAATAATAATTCAGGAAATCCCATTGTATGATTTTTAAAGAATGTCTTTGTCTTTGCTGCTGAGCAGAAGTATCTGAACAGCTGAGACAATCCGTGTTAGTATTTGGTCCAGAAGCCTTTGATGCAGTTCCAGAGGTCAGACGTCTCCTGTAGTTCTTGACCAGGTTTGCAGACGCTGCAGCAGGGATTTTGGCCGACTCCTCCACACAGATCTCCTCTACATCTGTCAGGTTTCGGGGCTGTCGCTGAGCAACACGGAGTTTCAGCTCCCTCCAAAGATGTTGGATTTAGGTCTGGAGACTGGCTAGGCCATTCCAGAACCTTGATATGCTTCTTACGGAGCCGCTCCTTGGCTATCCTGGCTGTGTGCTTCGGGTCGTTGTCATGTTGGAAGACCCACCCACGATGCATCTTCAATGCTCTGACTGAAGGAAGGAGGTGGTTGCTCAAAATCTCACAATAAATGGCCCTATTCATCCTCTCCTTAATACACTTCAGTCGTCCTGTCCCCTTCACAAAAAAACACCCCCAAAGCATGATGTTACCCTCCCCCCCCCACGCTTCACAGTAGGGCTGGTGTTCTCGCTCATCCTTCTTTTTCCTCCAAACACAACGAGTGAAGTTTGGACCAAAAAGTTCTACTTTGGTCTCATCTGACCACATGACTTTCTCCCCGGCCTCCTCTGGATCATCCAGATTGGAAAACTTCAGACGGGCTTGGACATGTGATGACTGGAGCAGGGGAACCTTCCGTGCAATGCATGATCTGAAACCATGACGCCGTAGTGTTCTACCGACAGTGACCTTTGAAACCGTGGCCCCAGCTCTCTTCATGTCATTGACCAGCTCCTCCCTTGTAGTTCTGGGCTGATTCCTCATCTTTCTTATCATCAGTGATACCCCATGAGGTGAGATCTTGCATGGAGCCCCAGTCCGAGGGAGACTGACAGTCATCTCTAGCCTCTTCCATTTTCTAACAATTGCTCCAACAGTTGTTCTATTTTCACTAAACTGCTTGGCAATTGCCCCGTTGCCCTTTCCAGCCTTGTGGAGGTCCACAATTTTGTCTCTGGTGTCTTTTCACAGCTCTTTGGTCTTGCCCATGGTAGTAGTTGGCGTCTGACTGACTGTAGGGTGGTTGTAGACAAAAAAGGAAAGAGAAGGCGCTCATAGGGTGAGTATGTAAAAGATTATTTCTCCTTTCATACGGGAGGTAATATGCTCACCTGTCAGAGTTGCACCAATTGGGTGCAACTACAATGAAGGCTGAGTGCTCGTGAGGGTAGGTTGGTGCCGCCGGCTTTGTCCAAACACCCTTCGGTCGGTGCCGAACCGCCGAACGGGTGAGTATGGGAACTGTGGGTTTGGTGGACCAGGAAGGTCCAAGAAAAACGGACAGAGTAACGGGCGCAAATCTACAACCAATGGTAGAAAATAAATTGGTTTATTCAGGACGACAATGTGTTTCGGGGTGCATGACCCCTTTATCAAGTCTGGTGGATCACAGTGGAGCCGCTCGTATCCCAGCACGTGGGGCGTCTGATGCGATCGATTCACCTAGTCACCTGACTGTAGGGTGGACAGGTGTCTTTAAAGAGATCAGGCAGGTGCTACTAAGTTAGATTAATGAGTGGAGCAGAGGTGGACTTTATAAAGGCGCAGTAACAGGTCTCTGAGAGGCAAAATTATTGTTGTTTCTCAGGTGTTCAGATACTTCTGTTCAGCAGCAAGACAAATAAATTCTTTAAAAATCATACAATGTGATTTCCTGATTTTTTTTATTTTTTTTTATTTATTCTGTCTCTCAGATGGGAACGCACCTACAATATAAATTTCAGACCCCTTCATGATTTCTAAGTGGGAGAACTTGCAAAATCGCAGGGTGTTCAAATACTTCTGTTCCTCAGTGTATGTGTAGCTGTGTGTGTGTGTAGCAGAGGTCTGGTCTGGGGTTTGGCGTCTTGTCTTGAGTCTAGTCAGGGTTCTGGTCACAGGTCTTTGGGGCTCTTTGTTTGGTCTGTAGTGGGGTCAGGGATCTGTGTTCTGGTTAGTGGTCCTTGGGAGGTTTAAATTCTGGTCTATGGTGTGGTTGGGGTCCATAAACACGTGGTGACAGCTCAACGGTGTCCGGGGGATGCTACCCCAAACCCTGCCACTGCACAGACCTGACACCCTCCATCTGACCAGGAGAGGTGGTCACGTCCCCGGTGTCACAATTCATACTGTCCCATAGAATTCCTTATTTTCCTTGTAACTGTTGATGGTTTATTAGTCGGGTGTCCTGTTCTCCTTCTATGAGCTGACAGGTGGCAAGATCCCAAGATCCCAAGCTCCAGTCCTACAGACATAACACATCCGTTATTTTAAATGCTCACGGCTGAAGGAACCCATTTCAGGAGGCTGCAGAAATGTCCGTCAGATCAGGCTCATACTACATGGGGGCTCATACTACATGGGGCAGGAGCTGCACCCGCCCAATCACTGACAGCCGGGCCCCTGCCGCTTACGCTGGCATTGGTGAAAACAACGATGCCGCGTATTAACCCCTTGTATGCCACAGTCAAAGCTGATCACAGCATGCAAAGGGTTTGCGGAGGGTACGGGTGCCCTCCGCATCTCCATCGGGTCCCCGCGCTGCAGTGACGGGGACACGATGGCAGAAAGGGCAGCCCAATACCTACTTCTACGGAAGCCTTTGATATCCAGCCCTTAGGCTGACAGACAATGCATTACAATTCACAATGTATCATAATGCATTGCAGAGGGGATCAGACCCCAGAAGTTGAAGTCTCAGAGTGGGACAAAAATAAAAAATAAAAAGTCTTTTTCATAATAAAAAAATAAGTTTCAAGTAAAAAAAAAATCTCCCAAAATAAAACACATAACATTGTAGAAAAAAATAAAATGTAAACCAGACATATTGGGTATTGCCGCGTCCGTAATGACTGGTTCTATAAAAATATCAAATGATCCACCCCCTCACATGAAAATAAAATAAAAACTGTGCTTAAACAATAATTGTTTTGTCACCTTACATCACAAAAAAGTGCAACACCAAGCGATCAAAAAGGAGTATGCCCCCCAAAATAGTACCAATCAAACCGTCATCTCATCCTGCAAGAAATAAGCCCCTACATATAACAATCAGTCAAAAAAAAAAAAAAAACTATGGCTCTCAGAATATGGAGACACCAAAACATGATTTTCTTTGTTTCAGAAAACCTTTTATTGTGCAAAACTGTCACCGCCGGCCCTGGGAGAGATCTTAGAAGTTCAGATAGATGGAGGACTCAGGAGTCCATCTGACAGATCTCTATTGTTTTCATTGTTGCTGACAGGTTTCCACCCCTCGCAGGTGTTGCTCATTATCAGTCAGGTGGCCCCTTTATATATTCCGCCTTTCACGGGTTTCCCTGCGGCTGATAGTTCTTCTGAGGAGTGCTCTGCCTTTGTGGTGATTCTCCTGTTCCAGTTGCTTCTCAAGCTAAGTCCTTTCCATTTTATTGTTGTGTCTGTCCTGACTAGGTCTCAGGGAGACACTGGCTCCTTCAGGTTGGAAGGAGCTGGTTGCCTCTTTCCCTGTTCCCTAAGCTGAGGGTTTGCTGCAGTGTGTCAGCAGTCTTAGGTTCCCGTGCATGTGTATTTCTACCTTTGAGACTTGCACATGTGGTTATCAGCTTAGGGAGAGAGTCAGGGTTTGCTAGGAGGTGACCTCTTTATTCCCTAGGTTTGGGGCCTAGTCTGTAGTTGTTTTGTTGTTGTTCCCTTTGGTTGTCTTTCCTTCCCCGTACTACCCGTGACAAAAACTTAAATTAAAAAAAGTATACGTATTAGGTATTGCCACGTCTGTAACGACCTACTATATAAAAATATCACATGACCTACCACTCAGATGAACTCCATAAAAAAAAAAAAAAAATGTCAAGCCATTTTTTGTTACCTTATAACACAAAAAGTGTAATACCAAGCGATTGAAAAGTCATACGCACACCAAAATAGTACCAATCAAACTGTCATCTTATCCTGCAAAAATGAGCCCCTACATTAGACAGTCGCCCCCCCCCCCCCCCCCCAAAAAAAAACAAAAAACAACTATGGCTTTCAGAATATGGAGACACTAAAAAATAATTTTTTTCAAAAATGCTTTATTATGTAAAATTGAAACAAACAACCAAAAAGGTTGTCATATTTGGTATTGTCGCGTTCGTAACACCCTGCTCTATACAGATAGCTCATGATCTAACCTGCCAGATGAACATTGTAAATAATAAAAAATAAACTAAACAGCTATTTCTTGTTACCTTGCCTCACAAAAATTTTTATATACAGCAAACAAAAATCATATGCACCCTAAAATAGTACCATCAAAACTGCCACCTTATCCCGTAGTTTCCAAAATGGGGTCACTTTTTTGGAGTTTATACTCTAGGGGTGCATCAGGGGGTCTTCAAATGTGACATGCCAATTTAAAATTATCCCAGTGAAATCTGCCCTCCAAAAACCACATGGCGTTCCTTTCCTTCTGAGCCCTGCCGTGTGGCCATACAGTTTCATCTACATTTTTCTTTAATTCTTGTGGAACACCTAAAGGGTTAACAAAGTTTGCAAAAATCAGTTTTAAATACCTTGAGAGGTGTAGTTTCTAAAATGGGGAAATTTATGGGTGGTTTCTATTGATATCAGACCTGAACTGGTCCTTAAAAAGTGGGTTTTGGGGGGCGTAGCCTGGACATCTTCAGGGATGGCCGCCTAACTGCGGACTCTGCCGCAGATCTTAAGCAAGAAGATTCTACCGCTTCACCTGCACATCCTATGGGGAAGAAAACATACCCAGGAGCCCTTAGTATCGCTCCAGTCACCCATCCGAAGTCCCTGACGCTGGACTCTTACTTCACTCCGAGTTCAGCTCCTCCGTCTCCCACTTTGTCCCCGCTAGTGAGGGAATTTGTCCCTAGACCTCCAGATAGTTGTGGGGGGGACCTGATAGCGGCACTCCAGGGCCTCCGCGATCGGCCTAGTCAGGCCACCGCCATGCCGCTGAAACTAGCAGCTAAACAACTGAAGCAGGCCGCTACACCATCGCAGTGGCACCGCGACTGGCCTGACCCCTCTACTGGACAAAGACTCAGCGCATTCCCAGATGACCACTGAGGAGGACCAAACAGTGTGGTAGCAACTATCTGATGGCATAGGGGAAGGAGATGAAGAATTACTGCAGCCTTCACAGACTTCCAGTCTTCTACATCAGACCCTGCAGCACCTGCCTACTAAAGATGACTTCAAGACACTGATATCTGAAGTGAGAAGTGCGTGTAAGTCTGAAATCTTCTCCTTGTGACAAGACTTTAAACAATTGTCTGCCTACATTGAATCGGTGGAATCTGAACTCTGAACATGATGACACTCATAGATACGTCGCTCATTTACAATCTGTGATCTCAGCCGACTTTCAAACTATCCGGTAAAACACACGCCAGTTGGAAGATTTAGACAACAGAGGGCATTGAAATAATATCCCAATCAGGGGACTTCCTGAACCTCCAGTAGATGAGAATTTGAAAGATATATTATCAGAACTTCTAAATATAATACTGGGAACTCCACAACCACAGGCTATTAAGCTGGATCGGGCACATAGGGCACTTCGTCCCAAATCATCTTCCGCACAACCACGTGACGTGATCTGTTGCGTACACTGTAACAGATCCCCTTGTTTAAAGTTAAAGAGGGTTTTTAGCCTTGGATACCTACTTTTAACAATGGAGCAGACATCTATGTGTATCAGGGACATAGGTGTAGACACACTTCCAGACAGTCAGTCTACTCTAACCTCAAGACTGACCTACCTTATTACAATACACAAGATAACACTCTGGTCTATTGTCTGGGTAAAGACACAGAGTCTACTTGTAAGCTGTGTGACCAAGCCCCTGTTTGTGAGTGCGTTATCTGTTACTGTATATTGATTGGTTGCTGTAGTTTGTGTTCCTGCATAAAAGGCCGAGCTGTGGCCATCAATAAAGAGAGTTCTTCTTCACCCTCAATCTAGAGTCTTGTCTCTTATTGGGGGTAACAAATATACAGCTATTACACTAGCACTTGGAAGAGCTTCTTCACTTGGATCACTACTGGATGCTGAGCAGACTCCTCAACGATCGGGAAAAGGACACCCTCCAACGGTGGAAACCCCTCTACGCTCCGGGGATAACCGATACATTGGTGGCAGCAGTGGGATTGGTCCTATCTTCCCAGAGGAGGTACTACATCCAAGAATTGGTATGAGAAACTGAAACGGTTAAGGGTACTTTCACACTAGCGGCAGGACGGATCCTACAGGCTGTTCACCCTGTTGGATCCGTCCTGCTGCTATTTCGCCGTGCCGCCGCTCCTTCCCCATTGACTATAATGGGGACGGGGCGGAGCTCTGGCGCAGCACGGCAGTTCGCGGACATGCAGTACTTTTAGTCCGGAGGCCTTTCACCGTGCACTGCCGTGCCTTATCCCCATTATAGTCAATGGCAGTCCAGCGGCACGGCAAAATAGTGGCAGGACGGATCCGACAGGGTGAACAGGCTGTAGGATCTGTCCTGCCGCTAGTGTGAAAGTAGCCTAACGTTGAAGGATTTGCTGGAGAGCCTTGGGCGTTAGGCTAGCAACCGACCACGACAGGAAATGATAGCTGAATTGGTGGAATTGGACCAAAACAACACCATGGCTAACTCCAACCCACCGAACGGAGAAGAGGACGAGATCCAGAGAATCGTACTAAGGAGGCTTACACTCTATGGTCCGAAACCACCTGTGGAACTGGTAACCTAACTTCTCAACGCAGCGATAGAGGAGGCAAGAGAGAAAAGAGCCTAGCACCTACAGGTACTGATCGCCCAAAGACCAGAGAGCTCAACGGTACTACCGATTGTGACCCCCAGCGAGCGTAAAAAGGTACCATTTGCAATATCTTAAGTATACCAAGAGACAGATGGAGAGATAGATGGATATTTGGCCGACTTTGAAAGGCAATGTGCGCTACATCAGGTGCCACCCGAGGAATGGGTTACAATTTTGTCGGGCAAACTGTCGGGAAAGGCCAATGAAGCTTTTCGTGCCATCCCAACCGAGGATGTTACAAATTATGCCACAGTAAAGGAAGCGCTGCTGTTTCGGTATGCTGTAACCCCCGAAGCATACCGGTGATGGTTTAGGGAGTCCAAACAGAAAAGGAGGAGATTCCTACTCAGAGTAGGCCTGTACACTACACAGGGCCGCATCCCATTGGGTACAGGGATGCCAAGCCACCACAGGAGGAGTTTTTCAGCTGTTCCTGCTCGAACATTTCATAGGAGCATTGCAACCGGGCCTGAAGGAATGGGTTCAGGATCGACGGCCACTCACCCTACAGGACGCAGCGCACCTGGCAGATGAATATACAGATTCCCGACTGCCAGAACCAACCACTGTACGTCCTCGTCCCGAGCCGACCATTACAAAACCACCTCTTAGGGCAGTGTTCCGTGCTCCGGTCCTTCCAGCCACGGCCCGCTACTCCGAACCCCCCAGGTTCCAGCAGAGCCAGTCCCGAGTTCGGTGCCATGGATGCCAACAGCGGAGACATATCAGGAGCAACTGCCCCCTGGAACCCCCAGGTCCAACTGGGGATGACCCTCCAACCGCCCCCAACCTACACCAGCTGCCCACTGTGTGGAAGCTGAAGCCGAGGCGGAGGAATACTTAGGGGTCCTATACGAGGCTGACCCCATCCACACCGCCGCTCACGACAACAGACAACAGCACCGCCAAGAGGTACTGGTCAATGGGCAATCAGCACAGGTCCTGCGAGACTCTGGGGCCACCCTGACTCTTATACAGTGATACTTGGTCCACAACAATGATCACACCGGGAAGACTGTGGCTGTCCGAGTCGCCGGAGGAGCTATTTATCGTCTCCCCACTGCCCAGGTTCATGTAAACTGGGGAGCTGGATCTGGTATTGTACAAGTGGGAATAATGGACAACCTCCCAGCCGAAGTATTGCTGGGCAACGACCTTGGGCCCCTCACCTCAGCATATGCTCCTACCGCAGCCGCTCATCCAGTCACCACCCGTGCTCAAACCTGCACTGCAGAGAACAACCCACCGGTCGGGGAGACCCAGGTAAGACATACTGACTCTTTGACTAAGACATTAGCCATGACGAACCTAGCCTGGATTACCCCAGAAGAATTTGGTAGGGAGACTAGGGCTGACCCCTCCCTCCAGAAGTATCGTCTTAGGGCGGAGACAGGTCAGCCAGGTTCAGAAGGGGAAAAATATGTATGGGAACAAGACAAGCTATACCGGGTGTCTGACATCCGTCACCCTGGGAGCCCCCCTTCCCAGAGGCGCCAGTTGGTAGTTCTAAGAAAGTACCGACGGGAGCTTCTCCGAATAGGGCATGACATTCCCTTAGCAGGACATTTGTGAATGACTCGCACTTCTCACTGAGTAACCCAGCACTTCTTTTGGCCGGGTGTCTCCACAGATGTGCGACATTATTGCTGGACCTGTGATGTTTTCCAGCGGGTTGGAAAAAGAGGGGATCACCCCGAGGCGAAGCTGCTATCCATGCCATCATAGAAGAGCCCTTTAGCCAGATAGCAGTCGAACTGATAGGGCCCCTCAAACGGCCTAGTCCATCTGGTAAACGATTTATCCTTACCGTGGTGGACTATGCCACCAGGTATCACGAAGCCGTTGCCTTATTCAATATTCAGGCAGACACCGTTGCCATTCCCTGGACATCATCAGGGAACATTGGGAGGGAACCACCGAACAAGAGGGAGCCCCCATTGTGTCATATGTGGCGCACCTCCAGGACCGCATGGAACAGCTGGCACGGATGGTTAAGGAAAACCTCCAGGCGGCCCAGGAGCGGCAGAAGGTATGGTACGATCCAGGTGCTCGCCAACGGATGTTCCAAGTAGGACAGAAAGTCCTAGTGTTGAAACCGACCAAACATGATAAATTTCAAGCAGTCTGGCAGGGCCCTTACATGGTGGTAGACCAACTCTGCGATACAACATATGTATTCGCCAGCGACAAAGATGAGAGGGTAAGTAAAGCCTTCCACATTAATATGCTCAAATCATATCAAGAAAGACCCGAGGACATAGCTGCCATCTGCTCCCCAGCCACTGATGATCCAGACAGCTCTCCGTTACCTGACCTGTTCAGTAGACAGCCCCAGACCAATCGCCTTAGTCAAATAAAACTAGGGGACCGACTGACGGCCACCGAGAGGGAGCAGATAAACTGCTTAATAGCTAGTAAGAGCCACACGTTCTCCCAAGAATCAAGGTTCACCACACTAGCTACTCATAGGGTAGAAACCCTAGGCCAGGCGCCGATTAGGCAACCCCCACACCGGATACCTGACGCCATCAGAGCAGGCATGAGGGATGAGATACAGGAAATGTTGAGGCTAAGAGTCATTGAGGCTAAGAGTCACTACCTCCGATAATCCCTGGGCATCCCAAATAGTCCTGGTACAAAAGAAGGATGGGACTACCCGGTTCTATGTGGACTATTGTCGGCTAAATTACAAGACCGTGACAGATGCCTACCCCATGCCCCGAGTGGATGAGTTATTGGATTGCATTGCCAGGGGACGATATCTGACCACCACTGACCTCTGTAAGGGGTACTGGCAGATTCCCCTGGCCGAGGAGGATATCACCAAGTCGGCTTTGGTCACCCCGTTTGGCTTGTACCAATTTAGGGTCATGCCATTCGGGATGAAAAACTCCCCAGCCACGTTCCAATGCTTGGTGGATAGACTCCTTGATGGTTTCCAGGATTTCGCTTGTGCATACCTGGATGACATTGCGATCTATAGCGAGTCCTGGGAGGAGCACTTGAGGCATGAGCTATGCGGCAGTTGAAAAGGAGTGTTTGGCTTTAGTGTGGGCACTGAACAAACTCACCCCCTACTTGTATGGACGAGAATTCACGTTAGTCACGGACCACAACCCCTTGGTTTGGTTAAACAGGGTGGCCGGAGACAACGGACGATTGAGATGGAGCCTGGCACTACAGTCATATAACTTTAACATTCAGTCCCACCCCGGGTAACAGAACGGTAACGCTGATGGGCTGTCCTGCCAGACTGAACTCAGTCCTTGATCTGTCGTCCAGGCAGCCTCCAGTTGACCCGAAAAGGATCAAACCAGGTCTGCTAGAGTGCTCCACAAACAGAGAGCCCTGTAACAGATCCCCCTGTTTAAAGTTAAAGATGTTTTTTAGCCAGGACCTTGGATACCTACTTTTAACAATGGAGCAGACATCTATGTGTATCAGGGACATAGGTGTAGACGCACTTCCAGACAGTCAGTCTACTCTAACCTCAAGACTGACCTACCTTATTACAATACACAAGATAACACTCTGGTCTATTGTCTGGGTAAAGACACAGAGTCTACTTGTAAGCTATGTGACCAAGCCCCTGTTTGTGAGTGCGTTATCTGTTACTGTATATTGATTGGTTGCTGTAGTTTGTGTTCCTGCATAAAAGGCCGAGCTGTGGCCATCAATAAAGAGAGTTCTTCTTCACCCTCAATCTAGAGTCTTGTCTCTTATTGGGGATAACACATATACAGCTATTACACTAGCGCTTGGAAGAGCTTCTTCACTTGGATCACTACTGGATGCTGAGCAGGCTCCTTAACGATCGGGAAAAGGACACCCTCCAGCGGTGGAAACCCCTCTATGCTCCGGGGGTAACCACTACATACACGACTTTCGATTGAAAGAAAGCATCATGGTTCAAGCTTGCTTATTAAAAGCCATAGATTTCCATGGTGCCAAGGTCCAAATATATCAAGACTTTTCCTGGTTGACATTACATAAGTGGAAAGTTTTGCAATCCCTGCTCATCCTCTTGAGAGAAAATAAAATACCCTATAGGTGGGGTTTCCCTTTTGCCCTGATAGCCTCCAAGAATGGCATATTGTCTGCCCTAAGGGCCTACGCAGATCTTCCAATGTTCCACTCCATCACTAGGCGACTGGGAGGTGCAGCGTCCCACTACATGTGTGTGGGCACTGCTTAAAAGCACTTTTTACTCTATAAATTGTACTATGCTGTATTATATTACTTTGTACTAATTTATCTGCAAAATCTCTGTTACCAGGCAGATTAGGTGTAATTTATACATCCCACCACTAGATGGGGATAAAACGTAGGTTCTATATATACCTAGTTCAGGCCTAGTTAGTCAGTTGAGATCAGTGTGGAGATCAGTGATTAGGAGACTGATGCTGAGAGTGAGTGAGTGCAGATCTAGCACTTCTGCTCTGATGAAAGTTTAGTCCAGAAAGGGACAAGAGAAAAGACATACACATCCAAAGGTTAAAAGCCACAAATCAGGCATCAAGGACCTTTGGGATATTCGGGTGAAGGATACCATAGCCTTCGGCAACCTCGCCAAATTACACTGATACAGAAAATATCCGGCTAAGCTCAAATCAAGCCTTAGAAAGCCTGGAAACAGTGGACTTGCAGATTAACTCTAATACCAACAAGAGACTGCATTCTGTGCTGCTGCAACCAAAGTCATCATCAGTAAAAGCTGTGAGCTGTGTCCTACCACTGTCTACCTCATTCTTACCATTGGTTGTACCACCATTACCGGTACTGGCGTCACGACAAAAACCATCAAGGGAATCAGCTGCAACAAGCACCCTAAGCACCCCTAACATCAAGGACACCTCAACCACCATCTTGGCTGATGTTTCCTACCACAGAGCATGCCCCGGAGGATTTCATGCCGTCCACCTCAACACTGTGCTGCCGGCCCCGGGAGGCTTCTGCTAACCGTGAGTAACTAATGAACTGTATTATTACTGGCCCCTCATCGGTCCACCGTGCACCTCACGTGTTGCCCCTGCGCTGCTGGCTGGCTGCATATATTTTATTGGCGTCACGAACAGGATTTTAACCCTTGCGCCATATTTGAGATACTGTCGCATGTGAATAAGCCCCTTTGCTTTATTGAGAGACTTTTGCTTATTGTGCGCTGTTTGGGGCTACAGAACTGTTAAACTGCTTGGAAAGTATATGGAGGTGCTATACTAGTCCCCAGAATCAAAATCACAGTGTTAAAAGTGAGAAAATACAACATTTGTGTGTCACTATAACTGCTTGCTGTCAGTGAATAGACTGTTTATATGCACTTAACATGGCCGCTGGAGCTCTGGTTTGAAAAAAATATACTGCGCCATCACTGTGTACAAGTGAGCGACACCCCCTGAAGAGCGGGAAAACGTAGTGCCGCCAACTTATGCAAAATTGTCTGGTCAAGCCCGTCCTACCTTTACTGTGTTGTTTCTGGGAGGCCGGCCCTGTATGCAAACGCAGCGCCGCCCCCTCTGCCCTATGAGAAGCCCTGCCGCAGAGTGGAATGGGTGGAACCATGTGCGGAATACCAATGTGCCCACCTGTTAAATGTTGGGACAAAAGCACTGCCGCCTATGAACATCTTCCTACCCAAAAGACTGCTCCATTATTGTGTGTCACCGACCCATCAGGACTGACCAGTGTGGTTCCGAACGCCCGATTCGCTGAGACCGCCCCTCGTGTGGTGGATAATGGTAGCGCCGCTCCTGTCATTCAAACAGACCTGGGAGGCTGGCCCCTTACTCAGGAAGAGCGTGACGTGCGTGCGCACGTTGGAAGCAGAGACGCGGATTGCTGTAGAGAGAGAGAAGCGAAGTGCCGGAGCAGCATGGCCGAAAGACAGGAGAGCTCTGCACCAAAGGTTGAATCCGGACGGGACCCGGGCGCCGCTCCGACAAGGATTCCCATTCATATTACTCCGGAACGACAGGTTCGTGTGCAGGAGTTGTGGGACCATCACTGGAGGGAGCGTAGTGGGGACCGTGGCCCTGAGTCTGCAGAGAGCAGTCCAGGTCAGCATGCACTCGCGATGCCGCGACACCAGCCACCGAAAGTTGCTGAAAGGTCCGGTTTGATTGATGATGCCTCCGCCATAGCGTGGCCCACCACGGTACAGACCGCGCTTTGGGCTAGATTGTCCGCAGAGATAAAGTCTGCTCGACTCCCGCGCACCCGTGCTTGCAAAAAGTATAATGAGGGACTGACTCGCAAGTTACTGGAGGCACCGGTAAAAGATTTCCCGGCACCAGTACGAAAACTGGGCCAAGTGCTGGACTTTTGTAAACACGGGGATTTGGATTCATCCGCGACTATGGCGACTAACCGTGATTAATATGTTAATCGCCGATCTGTGAAGACAAAAGAGCTTCCCCCTTGGCTACACAGCCTATATGTAAATGAGGTGGTCGAGTTCACCCCTGCTGAGGGTACACATGGACCCTATGCCACTGCAGTACGTCGGCCAGGACAACCCACGGAGACCCAGGAGCTTGATAAGGACTCTGAATCTGAGGAGGATCCAGAAATTGAACTTTCTACCGCCCCCATGTGGCCTGCTGCAAAATATGTGCCACCTACTACTCAGAATCAGTACACCACTGGTTTTGCAAGTACCAATATTCTCTGGCAACCCGCCATTGTTACCAGAGACCCTGACATTAAACCTAAACCTCAAAGGGAAAGGGTTAGGAGAAGAAGGCCCGAGCCACAAAACCTCACTGCAGCTACAGAGGACTGTGCTATGCTATGCCAACAACTAGCTGTACAGCAGCAACAGGGATTTGCTATCCCGCATTATGGAGAGGAACCTGCTGCTCTTCAACACTGAAAAATCCATCTGAAGAATCAAATCCTGTGACCAGGAGTGACCCTGCAGATGGGCTGGCTTGTAACGTGAAAAAAGGAACAGCCCCCTATCTTTGAAAAAGTGAAGCAGGAACTTAACTTGCCATCTACACCCAAACAGAGAATGATGGAGGGACAACCAGAAGGACCATCCCCTGATTCATGGGATTCTGGAAGCCCAATTCTGGCAGATGTATCATCATGTTCTGATCCCTACAACTAAGTAGGCCGTTCAACAACCATTACATGGAGCAACAGCTGCCATCGTTTGAGAGGACTTCTCTTATTGTTTTTGTTTTGAGCCCCTCTCTAAGTTCTTTTTTGCAAGGACTCCATCCAGGACTCCGCCTAATCCAGAAAGTTTTGCACTAAATTTGTGTTTTATCATGTTTAACCCCTTTTTACCCCATTTTCAGGTTATCAAGGGACTTTGTTAACGCAACGTTTAAACTATACTACCCAGAAAGACTTTTCTGTGCTCATCCTTTTTACAACAAAATTTTTGCACTTTAAAAAGTTTTATACATGTTTTATACCCCATTTTAGGTATAGACATTACTGTGAGATCATTCTCTAATAATCATTTTTGGCCGTAACACATCTACCATAAAGAAAAAGTGTATGTGATATATTTTAGATATTTGCCTAGAATGTATTTTTGTGCATAACCCTTTATTCACAGGAGGTTATTTAAGAGTCATGATAATACATTGCAATGTCTAGATTCATATGTGCATATTTGGAGGTGTGTATTTGGTGTATTTCAGGACACGGCTTAGAGATCCACAGCTTCAGACATTACCAACGTCGAGGGCGACTTACATTTTACCATGGGGGTATGCAGCATCCCTCTACATGTGTGTGGGCACTGCTTATAAGCACTTTTTACTCTAAAAATTGTACTGTGCTGTATTATATGACTTTGTACTAACTTATCTGCAAAATCCCTGTTACCAGGCAGATTAGGTGTAATTTATACATCCCACCACTAGATGGGGATAAAACGTAGGTTCTATATATACCTAGTTCAGGCCTAGTTAGTCAGTTGAGATCAGTGTGGAGATCAGTGATTAGGAGACTGATGCTGAGAGTGAGTGAGTGCAGATCTAGCACTTCTGCTCTGATGAAAGTTTAGTCCAGAAAGGGACAAGAGAAAAGACATATACATCCAAAGGTTAAAAGCCACAAATCAGGCGTCAAGGACCTTTGGGATATTCGGGTGAAGGATACCATAGCCTCCGGCCACCTCACCAAATTACACTGATACAGAAAATATCCGGCTAAGCTCAAATCAAGCCTAAGAAAGCCTGGAAACAGTGGCCTTGCAGAATTAACTCTAATACCAACAAGAGACTGTATTTTTGTGCTGCTGCAACCAAAGTCATCAACAGTAAAAGTTGTGAGTTGAATTTTATCACTGTCTACCTCATTATTACTACCTATGGTTGTACCACCATTAACGGTACTGGCGTCAGGACAAAAACCATCAAGGGAATCAGCTGCAACAAGCACTCTAAGCACCCCTAACATCAAGGGCACCTCAACCACCATCTCGGCTGATGCTTCCTACCACAGAGCGTGCCCCGGAGGATTTCGTGCCGTCCACCTCAACACTGTGCTGCCGGCCCAGGGAGGCTTCTGCTAACCGTGAGTAACTGATGAACTGTGTGTTATTATTAGGCCCCTCATCGGTCCACCGTGCACCTCACGTGTTGCCCCTGCGCTGCTGGCTGGCTGCAGAGGTACCTGATCTGCCACCTGTTCCAGCTCCAGTTTGGCGGGAAGTCCGTAAGAAGAGACACCATTCTCCTCTACAAGATGAGCTATTTGCCTCTAGCTTCCACGCTGCTCCCCCATGAAATGCCTAGTGTGGGATGATCCCCACTGCCCATCTCCTGTCTCCGCTACTTTATTGTGCAGCGACTCCATTGGAAGAGAAAATGTTACAGTTTTGTTTTACTTTTTTCTGCCTCACTTATTTTTTGCTCTTATTCTCTGAACACCTGATCCCTGGGAGCGTTCATGCACTCTCCCCCAAAAAGGGTCCTTTTTTCTACCCTTCCTTTTTTTAGGGAAAAGAATAGAGTGAAGAGTTCGTTCTAATTCGTGCGATGTTGCATTGTCTCTCTGTGTGTATTGGCGATGTCCCTTTGTCCTGAGAGATAATTGAATTGCGTCTCGGTTGTCTCCAGGACAGAAGACATTGTGTATTCTCCTGCCTGTGATGATTACATCAACCCAGTGTGAGGTAATTGTATCACAGGCAGAGAGGAGGATTTTGTGTGGGAGTGTCTGAGTGTATTGTACGTGGTTATTGGCTGCTTTTACAAAACCCTGTGGGTGGTAACCTTGTTGGAAGATGTGTATAAATCAATGCTTGTGTGTTCAAATAAAGAGTTCCTGTTTTTACCCTTTACCATGTTGAGGCTGGTGTTTGGGTAACTGATCGACACTGGGGGATTGCTATACGCTGAAGATTTGCTATACTACCTGGGCATAACTTCTAGCTCTTGTAAGAGCTGTTCCTGCTCTCTGGTTTTAGGAGAGGTTCAGCCACTGGAGCCTGGAGCCTTGTCGTAGATCCAGGGTGGGTAGGAGACGGTGAGACCTCAACCAAGCTTCGGCGGTTCGTGGGGTCTGCAGTGCGTACGGTGTCAAGTGGAGTGCTTGGAGTCCTCGGAAAGCACTAGGAGCATCTATCGACGGAGGTACCCGGTCGGGGTGCTAGGAGATCCGTTACAGTGCAGGACATTCTCTTCCAACTTCTCAATATTAGGTTTCCATTAGACCCTTTTATTTTTTGGTTGAACATTAACAGATTTATTTAGCCAATCACTGGTAACAGGAGTCGTCCCAGAAGATTGGAAATGAGCAAATATTGTGCCTATTCACAAGAAAGGTAGTAAGGAGGAATCGGGCAACTATAGGCCAGTAAGCCTGACATCAATAGTGGGGAAATTAATGGAAACCATACTTAAGGAGAAGATTGTGGAACATCTAAAATCCCATGGATTGAAAGATGAAGAACAGCATGGGTTTACTTCAGGGAGATCATGTCAAACTAATCTTATTGATTTTTTTGATTGGGTGACTAAAACAATAGATGGCGGAGGTGCAGTAGACATCGCTTATCTAGACTTCAGTAAGGCTTTTGATACTGTCCCACATAGAAGGCTTATCAATAAAGTGCAGTCTTTGGGCTTGGACTCCCATATTGTTGGATGGATTAGGCAGTGGCTGAGGGACAGACAATAGAGGGTTGTAGTCAATGGAGTATATTCAGACCATGGTCTTGTTACCAGTGGGGCACCTCAGGGATCTGTTCTGGGACCCATATTGTTTAATATCTTTATCAGTGACATTACAGAAGGCCTCGATGGTAAGGTGGGTCTTTTTGCTGATGACACAAAGATTTGTAACAGGGTTGATGTTCCTGGAGGGATACACCAAATGGAAAAGGATTTAGGAAAACTAGAGGAATGGTCAAAACTCTAAAATGTAATGTTGATAAGTGCAAGATAATGCACCTGGGGCGTAAAAACCCAAGAGCAGAATATAAAATCAGTGACACAGTCCTGACCTCAGTATCTGAGGAAAGGGATTTAGGGGTCATTATTTCAGAAGACTTAAAGGTAGGCAGACCATGTCATAGAGCAGCAGGAGATGCTAGCAGAATGCTGGGGTGTATAGGGAGAGGCATTACCAGTAGAAAGAGGGAGGCGCTCATGCCGCTCTACAGAGCACTAGTGAGACCTCATCTGGAGTATTGTGCGCAGTACTGTAGACCATATCTCCAGAAGGATATTGATACTTTGGAGAGAGTTCAGAGAAGAGCTACTAAACTGGTCCATGGATTGCAGGATAAAACTTACCAGGAAAGATTAAAGGACCTTAACATGTAGAGCTTGGAAGAAAGACGAGACAGAGGGGAGATGAGAGAACAGCACCAGTATCTGTACACAGTACAGCGCCAGTATCTTTACATACAGTACAGCACCAGTATCTGTACAGGTACATACAGTACAGCACCAGTACATACAGTACAGCACCAGTATCTGTACAGGTTCATACAGTACAGCACCAGTACATACAGTACAGCACCAGTACATACAGTACAGCACCAGTATCTGTACAGGTTCATACAGTACAACACCAGTACATACAGTACAGCACCAGTATCTGTACCGGTTCATACAGTACAGCACCAGTACATACAGTACAGCACCAGTATCTGTACCGGTTCATACAGTACAGCACCAGTACATACAGTACAGCACCAGTATCTGTACTGGTTCATACAGTACAGCACCAGTACATTCAGTACAGCACCAGTATCTGTACAGGTTCATACAGTACAGCACCAGTATCTGCACCGGTTCATACAGTACAGCACCAGTACATACAGTACAGCACCAGTATCTGTACTGGTTCATACAGTACAGCACCAGTACATTCAGTACAGCACCAGTATCTGTACAGGTTCATACAGTACAGCACCAGTATCTGCACCGGTTCATACAGTACAGCACCAGTACATACAGTACAGCACCAGTATCTGTACTGGTTCATACAGTACAGCACCAGTACATTCAGTACAGCACCAGTACATTCAGTACAGCACCAGTATCTGTACAGGTTCATACAGTACAGCACCAGTATCTGTACCGGTTCATACAGTACAGCACCAGTACATACAGTACAGCACCAGTATCTGTACCGGTTCATACAGTACAGCACCAGTACATACAGTACAGCACCAGTACATACAGTACAGCACCAGTATCTGTACAGGTTCATACAGTACAGCACCAGTACATACAGTACAGCACCAGTATCTGTACCGGTTCATACAGTACAGCACCAGTACATACAGTACAGCATCAGTATCTGTACCGGTTCATACAGTACAGCACCAGTACATACAGTACAGCACCAGTATCTGTACTGGTTCATACAGTACAGCACCAGTACATTCAGTACAGCCCCAGTATCTGTACAGGTTCATACAGTACAGCACCAGTATCTGCACCGGTTCATACAGTACAGCACCAGTACATACAGTACAGCACCAGTATCTGTACTGGTTCATACAGTACAGCACCAGTACATTCAGTACAGCACCAGTATCTGTACAGGTTCATACAGTACAGCACCAGTATCTGCACCGGTTTCACACAGTACAGCACAGTACATACAGTACAGCACCAGTATCTGTACTGGTTCATACAGTACAGCACCAGTACATTCAGTACAGCACCAGTACATTCAGTACAGCACCAGTATCTGTACAGGTTCATACAGTACAGCACCAGGATCTGTACCGGTTCATACAGTACAGCACCAGTACATACAGTACAGCACCAGTATCTGTACCGGTTCATACAGTACAGCACCAGTACATACAGTACAGCACCAGTACCTACAGTGACAGCACCAGTATCTGCTACAGGTTCATCACAGTACAGCACCAGTACATACAGTACAGACACCAGTATCTGTACCGGTTCATACAGTACAGCACCAGTACATACAGTACAGCACCAGTATCTGTAACCGGTTCATACAGTACAGCACCAGTACATACAGTACAGCACCAGTATCTGTACTGGTTCATACAGTACAGCACCAGTACATTCGTACAGCACCAGTATCTGTACGAGGTTCATACAGTACAGCACCAGTATCCTGCACCGGTGTCATACAGTACAGCACCAGTACATACAGTACAGCACCAGTATCTGTACTGGTTCATACAGTACAGCACCAGTACATTCAGTACAGCACCAGTATCTGTACAGGTCATACAGCTACAGCACCAGTATCTGTACCGGTTCATACAGTACAGCACCAGTACATACAGTACAGGCACCAGTATCTGTACCGGTTCATTCAGTACAGCACCAGTACATACAGTACAGCACCAGTATCTGTACTGGTTCATACAGTACAGCACCAGTACATTCAGTACAGCACCAGTATCTGTACAGGTTCATACAGTACAGCACCAGTATCTGCACCGGTTTATACAGTACAGCACCAGTACATACAGTACAGCACCAGTATCTGTACTGGTTCATACAGTACAGCACCAGTACATTCAGTACAGCACCAGTATCTGTACAGGTTCATACAGTACAGCACCAGTATCTGTACCGGTTCATACAGTACAGCACCAGTACATACAGTACAGCACCAGTATCTGTACCGGTTCATACAGTACAGCACCAGTACATACAGTACAGCACCAGTATCTGTACTGGTTCATACAGTACAGCACCAGTACATTCAGTACAGCACCAGTATCTGTACAGGTTCATACAGTACAGCACCAGTATCTGTACCGGTTCATACAGTACAGCACCAGTACATACAGTACAGCACCAGTATCTGCACCGGTTCATACAGTACAGCACCAGTATCTGCACCGGTTCATACAGTACAGCACCAGTACATACAGTACAGCACCAGTATCTGTACTGGTTCATACAGTACAGCACCAGTACATTCAGTACAGCACCAGTATCTGTACAGGTTCATACAGTACAGCACCAGTATCTGTACCGGTTCATACAGTACAGCACCAGTACATACAGTACAGCACCAGTATCTGTACCGGTTCATTCAGTACAGCACCAGTACATACAGTACAGCACCAGTATCTGTACTGGTTCATACAGTACAGCACCAGTACATTCAGTACAGCACCAGTATCTGTACAGGTTCATACAGTACAGCACCAGTATCTGCACTGGTTTATACAGTACAGCACCAGTACATACAGTACAGCACCAGTATCTGTACTGGTTCATACAGTACAGCACCAGTACATTCAGTACAGCACCAGTATCTGTACAGGTTCATACAGTACAGCACCAGTATCTGTACCGGTTCATACAGTACAGCACCAGTACATACAGTACAGCACCAGTATCTGTACCGGTTCATACAGTACAGCACCAGTACATACAGTACAGCACCAGTATCTGTACTGGTTCATACAGTACAGCACCAGTACATTCAGTACAGCACCAGTATCTGTACAGGTTCATACAGTACAGCACCAGTATCTGTACCGGTTCATACAGTACAGCACCAGTACATACAGTACAGCACCAGTATCTGCACCGGTTCATACAGTACAGCACCAGTACATTCAGTACAGCACCAGTATCTGTACTGGTTCATACAGTACAGCACCAGTACATACAGTACAGCACCAGTATCTGTACTGGTTCATAAAGTACAGCACCAGTACATTCAGTACAGCACCAGTATCTGTACAGGTTCATACAGTACAGCACCAGTATCTGCACCGGTTCATACAGTACAGCACCAGTACATACAGTACAGCACCAGTATCTGTACTGGTTCATAAAGTACAGCACCAGTACATTCAGTACAGCACTAGTATCTGTACTGGTTCATACAGTACAGCACCAGTATCTGTACAGGTTCATACAGTACAGCACCAGTATCTGCACCGGTTCATACAGTACAGCACCAGTACATACAGTACAGCACCAGTATCTGTACTGGTTCATACAGTACAGCACCAGTACATTCAGTACAGCACCAGTATCTGTACAGGTTCATACAGTACAGCACCAGTATCTGCACCGGTTCATACAGTACAGCACCAGTACATACAGTACAGCACCAGTATCTGTACTGGTTCATACAGTACAGCACCAGTACATTCAGTACAGCACCAGTATCTGTACAGGTTCATACAGTACAGCACCAGTATCTGCACCGGTTCATACAGTACAGCACCAGTACATACAGTACAGCACCAGTATCTGTACTGGTTCATACAGTACAGCACCAGTACATTCAGTACAGCACCAGTATCTGTACAGGTTCATACAGTACAGCACCAGTATCTGCACCGGTTCATACAGTACAGCACCAGTACATACAGTACAGCACCAGTATCTGTACTGGTTCATACAGTACAGCACCAGTACATTCAGTACAGCACCAGTATCTGTACAGGTTCATACAGTACAGCACCAGTATCTGCACCGGTTCATACAGTACAGCACCAGTACATACAGTACAGCACCAGTATCTGTACTGGTTCATACAGTACAGCACCAGTACATTCAGTACAGCTCCAGTATCTGTACAGGTTCATACAGTACAGCACCAGTATCTGCACCGGTTCATACAGTACAGCACCAGTACATACAGTACAGCACCAGTATCTGTACTGGTTCATACAGTACAGCACCAGTACATTCAGTACAGCACCAGTATCTGTACAGGTTCATACAGTACAGCACCAGTATCTGCACCGGTTCATACAGTACAGCACCAGTACATACAGTACAGCACCAGTATCTGTACTGGTTCATACAGTACAGCACCAGTACATTCAGTACAGCACCAGTATCTGTACAGGTTCATACAGTACAGCACCAGTATCTGCACCGGTTCATACAGTACAGCACCAGTACATACAGTACAGCACCAGTATCTGTACTGGTTCATACAGTACAGCACCAGTACATTCAGTACAGCACCAGTATCTGTACAGGTTCATACAGTACAGCACCAGTACATTCAGTACAGCACCAGTATCTGTACCGGTTCATACAGTACAGCACCAGTACATACAGTACAGCACCAGTATCTGTACCTGTACATACAGTACAGCACCAGTATCTGCACCGGTTCATACAGTACAGCACCAGTACATACAGTACAGCACCAGTACATACAGTATAGCACCAGTACATTCAGTACAGCACCAGTATCTGTACAGGTTCATACAGTACAGCACCAGTATCTGTACAGGTTCATACAGTACAGCACCAGTATCTGTACCGGTTCATACAGTACAGCACCAGTACATACAGTACAGCACCAGTATCTGTACCGGTTCATACAGTACAGCACCAGTACATACAGTACAGCACCAGTATCTGTACCGGTTCATACAGTACAGCACCAGTACATACAGTACAGCACCAGTATCTGTACTGGTTCATACAGTATAGCACCAGTACATTCAGTACAGCACCAGTATCTGTACAGGTTCATACAGTACAGCACCAGTATCTGTACCGGTTCATACAGTACAGCACCTGTACATACAGTACAGCACCAGTACATACAGTACAGCACCAGTATCTGTACCGGTTCATACAGTACAGCACCAGTACATACAGTACAGCACCAGTATCTGTACCGGTTCATACAGTACAGCACCAGTACATACAGTACAGCACCAGTATCTGTACTGGTTCATACAGTACAGCACCAGTACATTCAGTACAGCACCAGTATCTGTACAGGTTCATACAGTACAGCACCAGTATCTGCACCGGTTCATACAGTACAGCACCAGTACATACAGTACAGCACCAGTATCTGTACTGGTTCATACAGTACAGCACCAGTACATTCAGTACAGCACCAGTATCTGTACAGGTTCATACAGTACAGCACCAGTATCTGCACCGGTTCATACAGTACAGCACCAGTACATACAGTACAGCACCAGTATCTGTACTGGTTCATACAGTACAGCACCAGTACATTCAGTACAGCACCAGTATCTGTACAGGTTCATACAGTACAGTACCAGTATCTGCACCGGTTCATACAGTACAGCACCAGTACATACAGTACAGCACCAGTATCTGTACTGGTTCATACAGTACAGCACCAGTACATTCAGTACAGCACCAGTATCTGTACAGGTTCATACAGTACAGCACCAGTATCTGCACCGGTTCATACAGTACAGCACCAGTACATACAGTACAGCACCAGTATCTGTACTGGTTCATACAGTACAGCACCAGTACATTCAGTACAGCACCAGTATCTGTACAGGTTCATACAGTACAGCACCAGTACATTCAGTACAGCACCAGTATCTGTACCGGTTCATACAGTACAGCACCAGTACATACAGTACAGCACCAGTATCTGTACCTGTACATACAGTACAGCACCAGTATCTGCACCGGTTCATACAGTACAGCACCAGTACATACAGTACAGCACCAGTACATACAGTACAGCACCAGTACATTCAGTACAGCACCAGTATCTGTACAGGTTCATACAGTACAGCACCAGTATCTGTACAGGTTCATACAGTACAGCACCAGTATCTGTACCGGTTCATACAGTACAGCACCAGTACATACAGTACAGCACCAGTATCTGTACCGGTTCATACAGTACAGCACCAGTACATACAGTACAGCACCAGTACATACAGTACAGCACCAGTACATTCAGTACAGCACCAGTATCTGTACAGGTTCATACAGTACAGCACCAGTATCTGTACAGGTTCATACAGTACAGCACCAGTATCTGTACCGGTTCATACAGTACAGCACCAGTACATACAGTACAGCACCAGTATCTGTACCGGTTCATACAGTACAGCACCAGTACATACAGTACAGCACCAGTATCTGTACCGGTTCATACAGTACAGCACCAGTACATACAGTACAGCACCAGTATCTGTACTGGTTCATACAGTATAGCACCAGTACATTCAGTACAGCACCAGTATCTGTACAGGTTCATACAGTACAGCACCAGTATCTGTACCGGTTCATACAGTACAGCACCTGTACATTCAGTACAGCACCAGTATCTGTACAGGTTCATACAGTACAGCACCAGTATCTGCACCGGTTCATACAGTACAGCACCAGTACATACAGTACAGCACCAGTATCTGTACAGGTTCATACAGTACAGCACCAGTATCTGTACAGGTTCATACAGTACAGCACCAGTATCTGTACCGGTTCATACAGTACAGCACCAGTACATACAGTACAGCACCAGTATCTGTACCGGTTCATACAGTACAGCACCAGTACATACAGTACAGCACCAGTATCTGTACCGGTTCATACAGTACAGCACCAGTACATACAGTACAGCACCAGTATCTGTACTGGTTCATACAGTATAGCACCAGTACATTCAGTACAGCACCAGTATCTGTACAGGTTCATACAGTACAGCACCAGTATCTGTACCGGTTCATACAGTACAGCACCTGTACATTCAGTACAGCACCAGTATCTGTACAGGTTCATACAGTACAGCACCAGTATCTGCACCGGTTCATACAGTACAGCACCAGTACATACAGTACAGCACCAGTATCTGTACAGGTTCATACAGTACAGCACCAGTATCTGTACCTGTTCATACAGTACAGCACCAGTACATTCAGTACAGCACCATTATCTGTACCTGTTCATACAGTACAGTACCAGTATCTGCACCGGTTCATACAGTACAGCACCAGTACATACAGTACAGCACCAGTATCTGTACTGGTTCATACAGTACAGCACCAGTACATTCAGTACAGCACCAGTATCTGTACAGGTTCATACAGTACAGCACCAGTATCTGCACCGGTTCATACAGTACAGCACCAGTACATACAGTACAGCACCAGTACATTCAGTACAGTATACAGATGGCTAACAGACAAGACCCCATCATGGCTCTACCAGCAACAGAAGAAGAAAGAAATATGAAGCCAGTTTCAAACTTAAAGTTGTAAACTTTGCCATGGAACATAATGACTGCGCTGCTGCTGCAAGACAATGTGGAGTAACAGAACAGATGGTTCGGGACTCGAAAGCAAATGAAAAAGCAATAAAGGGTCTGCCAAGGGGTAAGTGTGCATGAAGGAGAGGCACCGCACATTGGCCAGAACTCGATAAACATGTAGCAGACATGGTGAATGAGCCTCGCCAAAACGGCCATGTTGTGACACGAAATAAAATCCGTTTGTTTGCACTTCAGTGGCCAAATCTAACCCCGATCAGAGCGACAAGTGCAAGGCCACTGTGTCCTGGTGCAGTAGAGTCTTGGAGAGGCACAATATGGTGCTGAGGCAAAAGACGAAAAGTGCACAACAATCACCTGCAGACCTTGATGCCAAAGTAAATAGCGTTGGAGGGGTGGTCTTGTACGCAAGTATAGCCCAAACCGTATATTTTAACTGGAAAAGTTGGGGGTCGTCTTATACGCCGGAAAATACGGTAAATGCAGGTGTACCTGGAGGTGGCCTACTGCTCCTCACAAGGTGCAGGACTCATGGGAGGTCCAGCAACCACAGATGCATGCTGGGATCCCCAATGGGTCACCACATCCAAGATAGACTAAGACCTGAGCCGGAGCTATGGCTGACCCTGCGGCTAGCTCTGTGAATAATCCTTTACATTTCTAATAGCCGCTGCACAACAGCTAGTAGGGGCGATGCGAGCCTAACCTCACTCAGTAAGAGAACTTCGGTTCTGCACATTTTGAAGGCAATTCTTTGAGGTTTATTACATTAAGCTGTTCACATTAAATGTTTTAGGATGGGAATAAAATTGTTTAACGTGAATAACTTTTGGGATGTTTTCTCAAATGACCGCAAATCTTCAGAATATGTTGGCATAGAGAGAGTCTAGTAGGATGGAAAGTTTGGGGGAAATCGGTTAACATCTGAGTTGTTTTCTGTACGTTAAGCCACTTTAAGCTCCCCAAAAAACAAGCTTAATGTCACTAATTTGCCTTGTGGGTAACCAAAATCCATGAAACTTCCAGGATAGGTTTGGGCAGCTGAGATCTTAGGTTGTGCAATTGATTGAGGTTCAGGCACATTATGGTCCAGTAAGCTACAGTAAGCCATGTTCACATTCAATGTTTTAGGATGTCCCGGTTAATGACTTCCTTCTTTTCTTCATATTTCCTCTATTCTTCTTCCTCCTCTTTTCCTTCGTACTAATATGTGGAGACCATTAATCAGTACAGAGGTTCATGGCTTCCTCTCCTTCCTCCTCCTCATCGTTAGGCCTCATGCACACGGCCGTTGTTTTGGTCCGTATCTGAGCTGCCGTTTTGGCGGCTCGGATGCGGGCCAATTTACTTCAATTGATGCAGACAGCACTCCGTGTGCTCCGTTCCGTGGCCCCGCTAAAAAAATATTACATGTCCTATTCTTGTCTGCAAAGATAGGCATTTATATTAAAGGCTGTCCGTGCTGTTCTGCAAATTGCGGAACGCGCACAGACGCCATCCGTGTTTTGCAGATCCGCGATTTGCGGACCACAAAACACACCATGGTCGTGTGCATGAGGCTTTAATCATATATGATCTCCTGAGGTCCTGACTTCTTTGAGTCCCCTGGGATATCTTATGGGGAATGTCTATCCAGATGGACCCCTTTATGTGAGGACATGAATGAAAGATGATGGGAGAACACAAGAAGGGAGATTCTGGAGGAACACAAGAAGGGAGATTCTGGAGGAACACAAGAAGGGAGATTCTGGAGGAACACAAGAAGGGAGATTCTGGAGGAACACAAGAAGGGAGATTCTGGAGGAACACAAGAAGGGAGATTCTGGAGGAACACAAGAAGGGAGATTCTGGAGGAACACAAGAAGGGAGATTCTGGAGGAACACAAGAAGGGAGATTCTGAGGAAACAAGAATGGAGATTCTGGAGGAACACAAGAAGGGAGATTCTGGAGGAACACAAGAAGGGAGATTCTGGAGGAACACAAGAAGGGAGATTCTGGAGGAACACAAGAAGGGAGATTCTGGAGGAACACAAGAAGGGAGATTCTGGAGGAACACAAGAAGGGAGATTCTGGAGGAACACAAGAAGGGAGATTCTGAGGAAACAAGAATGGAGATTCTGGAGGAACACAAGAAGGGAGATTCTGGAGGAACACAAGAAGGGAGATTCTGGAGGAACACAGGAAGGGAGATTCTGGAGGAACACAAGAAGGGAGATTCTGGAGGAACACAAGAAGGGAGATTCTGGAGGAACACAAGAAGGGAGATTCTGAGGAAACAAGAATGGAGATTCTGGAGGAACACAAGAAGGGAGATTCTGGAGGAACACAGGAAGGGAGATTCTGGAGGAACACAAGAAGGGAGATTCTGGAGGAACACAAAAAGGGAGATTCTGGAGGAACACAAGAAGGGACATTCTGGAGGAACACAAGAAGGACGATTCTGGAGGAACACAAGAAGGGAGATTCTGGAGGAACACAAGAAGGACGATTCTGGAGGAACACAGGAAGGGAGATTCTGGAGGAACACAAGAAGGACGATTCTGGAGGAACACAAGAAGGGAAATTCTGGAGGAACACAAGAAGGAAGATTCTGGAGGAACACAGGAAGGGAGATTCTGGAGGAACACAAGAAGGGACATTATGGAGGAACACAATAAGGAAGATTCTGGAGGAACACAAGAAGGGAGATTCTGGAGGAACACAAGAAGGGACATTATGGAGGAACACAAGAAGGGAGATTCTGGAGGAACACAAGAAGGGACATTCTGGAGGAACACAAGAGGGACATTCTGGAGGAACACAAGAGGGACATTCTGGAGGAACACAAGAAGGACAATTCTGGAGGAACACAAGAAGGACGATTCTGGAGGAACACAAGAAGGGAGATTCTGGAGGAACACAAGAAGGGAGATTCTGGAGGAACACAAGAAGGGACATTCTGGAGGAACACAAGAAGGACAATTCTGGAGGAACACAAGAAGGACGATTCTGGAGGAACACAAGAAGGGAGATTCTGGAGGAACACAAGAAGGGAGATTCTGGAGGAACACAAGAAGGGACATTCTGAGGAAACAAGAAGGGACTGTGGGGTAACTCAAGTAGGGAGGAATTATATGTTTCAGGTTCTGGAGAGGATGTTGAGGGTTGCAGTGAAGATGGTGATTTACTTGTGGTGTTAGCCTCTGGACTCTCCACTTCCCATCATCCTGTGATATCTGTAGATTTTTCCCTGCACAGCAGTGAACTGCTTAATTGCTTCCACTCATTAACCCTTCCTCCTCCAGGAGGTTCTGTGTAGCAACAAATCAGTGGTAGAACGGCGGTAATTAGTGTAATGTAAAATATATCAAAGCAGATACACGGCGTCACCATGGAGACGGGCCACCCGGGACCGTCCTTTTGCTTCAATTCCCCTTTACAAATGAATCCTAATAGCGGGGGCTTGGGTGCCGCAGTGCGCCGCTATACAGGCTCAGCGCCGCCTCAGCTCTGCTGCATCCCACAGCAGCTCTGACGTTTATGAGGAATTTCTCCCATTAAACCGACTATGACAAAATCATGGCTGCAGCTCTGGATGTGACTGGAGTATAAGACCTTATGGAACAGCAGAATAGTGACTGCAGCTCTGGCTGTGACTGGAGTATAAGACCTGGTGGAACAGCAGAATAGTGACTGAAGCTCTGGCTGTGACTGTAGTATAAGACCTGACGTAACAGCAGTTTAGTGACTGGAGCTCTGGATGTGACTGGAGTATGAGGCATGTTGTAACAGCAGAATAGCGACTACAGCTCTGGATGTGACTGGAGTATGAGGCATGATGTAACAGCAGAATATTGACTGCAGCTCTGGATGTGAGTGGAGTATAGGACATGCTGTAACAGCAGAATAGTGCCTGCAGCTCTGGATGTGACTGGAGTATAAGGCCTAATGGAACTGCAGAATAGTGACTGCTGCTTTGGTTGTGACTGGAGTATAATACCTGATGTAACAGCAGAATAGTAAATGCAGCTATGGATGTGACTGGAGTATAAGACTTGATGTAACAGCAGAATATTGAGTGCAGCTCTGGATGTGACTGGAGTGTAAGACATAATGTAACAGCAGAATAGTGAGTACAGCTGTGGATGTGACTGGAATATAAGACCTTATTTAAGAGCAGAATAATGACTGCAGCTCTGGATGTGACTGAAGTATAACAAATGGTGTAGCAGCAGAATAGTGATTGCAGCTCTTGATGTGACTGGAGTATAAAACCTGATGTAACAGCAGAATAGTGACTGCAGCTCTGGATGTGACTGGAATGTAAGACATGATGTAACAGCAGTGTCGTGACTGCAGCTATGGATGTGACTTGAGTATGAGGCATGATGTAACAGCAGAATAGTGAGTGCAGCTGTGGATGTGACTGGAGTATAAGACTTGATTTAAGAGCAGAATAGTGACTGCAGCTCTGGATGTGACTGGAGTATAAGACTTGATGTAACAGCAGAATAGTGATTGCAGTTCTGGATGTGACTGGAGTGTAAGACATGATGTAACAGCAGAGTAGTGACTGCAGCTATGGATGTGACTGGAGTATGAGGCATGATGTAACAGCAGAATAGTGACTGCAGCTCTGGATGTGACTGGAGTATAAGACATGGTGTAGCAGAAGAATAATGACTGCAGCTCTGGATGTTCAGGTGTGAACAGACAAACATTGGCAGTGATTCATACACTGACAGGTAGCGGAGGAGGGAGCTCGGTGGCTGTGATGGAGGGTGATTATCCTGTCACCCTATAATAATATGACAATGGCGGAGACGTGAATGTCAGGAGGAGGAAATTACCCGTCTGGTGACAGCTCGTCAGCCATTATTATTACCTGTCAGAGCCACGTGGAGCCGCTCCTCCCTGCAGGCTCCTATCTACAGCAGCAGTGACAAACTCAGCTCTGCTACCTCTGCGCCTTATATACAGGGGGGCACTATGGAGACATGTGTACAGGGGGCACTATGGGGACATGTATACAGGGGCCACTATGGAGACATGTGTACAGGGGGCACTATGGGGACATGTGTACAGGGGGCACTATGGGGACATGTGTACAGGGGGCACTATGGGGACATGTGTACAGGGGGCACTATGGGGACATGTGTACAGGGGGCACTATAGGGACATGTATACAGGGGGCACTATGGGGACATGTGTACAGGGGGCACTATGGGGACATGTGTACAGGGGGCACTATGGGGACATGTGTACAGGGGTCACTATAGGGACATGTATACAGGGGGCACTATGGGGACATGTATACAGGGGGCACTATGGGGACATGTATACAGGGGGCACTATGGGAACATGTGTACAGGGGGCACTATGGGGACATGTGTACAGGGGGCACTATGGAGACATGTGTACAGGGGGCACTATGGGGACATGTGTACAGGGGGCACTATGGGGACATGTATACAGGGGGCACTATGGGGACATGTATACAGGGGGCACTATGGGAACATGTGTACAGGGGGCACTATGGGAACATGTGTACAGGGGGCACTATGGGGACATGTATACAGGGGGCACTATGGGGACATGTATACAGGGGGCACTATGGGGACATGTATACAGGGGGCACTATGGGGACATGTATACAGGGGGCACTATGGGGACATGTATACAGGGGGCACTATGGGAACATGTGTACAGGGGGCACTATGGGGACATGTATACAGGGGGCACTATGGGGACATGTATACAGGGGGCACTATGGGGACAAGTGTACAGGGGGCACTATGGGGACATGTATACAGGGGACACTATGGGGACATGTGTACAGGGGTCACTATGGGGACAAGTGTACAGGGGGCACTATGGGGACATGTATACAGGGGGCACTATGGGACATGTGTACAGGGGGCACTATAGGGACATGTGTACAGGGGGCACTATGGGGACATGTTTACAGGGGGCACTATGGGGACATGTGTACAGGGGTCACTATGGGGACATGTGTACAGGGGTCACTATGGGGACATGTATACAGGGGGCACTATGGGGACATGTGTACAGGGGGCACTATGGGAACATGTGTACAGGGGGCACTATGGGGACATGTGTACAGGGGGCACTATGGGGACATGTGTACAGGGGGCACTATGGGGACATGTGTACAGGGGGCACTATGGGGACATGAGTACAGGGGGCACTATGGGGACATGTATACAGGGGGCACTATGGAGATATATTGCAGTGGCCAGGTTTGGGGTGGACCCAACACTTTGCTGGGTCCCCCGGACACCATCAAGGTGTCACCATGTGTTGATGCTCCCTGGAAATGATAGTAAGGTGTGGTGCACCCCAATGAGAAATAAGTCCAGAGAGTCAGAATCTGCAGTAACCAGGGTGCTTCTTTATTGGAGGAATTCAGGTGGCATAGGACTGGCTTCTCCAGTCTTCTCCCTGAGACGAGGCATAGGGCTGGCTTCTCCAGTCTCCTCCCTGAGACGAGGCATAAGGCTGGCTTCTCCAGTCTCCTCCCTGAGACGAGGCATAGGGCTGGCTTCTCCAGTCTCCTCCCTGAGACGAGGCACGGCGCTGGCTTCTCCAGTCTCCTCCCTGAGACGAGGCATAGGGCTGGCTTCTCCAGTCTCCTCCCTGAGACGAGGCATAGGGCTGGCTTCTCCAGTCTCCTCCCTGAGACGAGGCATAGGGCTGGCTTCTCCAGTCTCCTCCCTGAGACGAGGCATAGGGCTGGCTTCTCCAGTCTCCTCCCTGAGACGAGGCATAGGGCTGGCTTCTCCAGTCTCCTCCCTGAGACGAGGCATAGGACCGGCTTCTCCAGTCTCCTCCCTGAGACGAAGCATAGGGCTGGCTTCTCCAGTCTCCTCCCTGAGACGAGGCATAGGGCTGGCTTCTCCAGTCTCCTCCCTGAGACGAGGCATAGGGCTGGCTGCTCCAGTCTCCTCCCTGAGACGAGGCATAGGACCGGCTTCTCCAGTCTCCTCCCTGAGACGAGGCATAGGGCTGGCTTCTCCAGTCTCCTCCCTGAGACGAAGCATAGGGCTGGCTTCTCCAGTCTCCTCCCTGAGATGAGGCATAGGGCTGGCTTCTCCAGTCTCCTCCCTGAGACGAGGCATAGGACTGGCTTCTCCAGTCTCCTCCCTGAGACGAAGCATAGGGCTGGTGTGACAAACTCCCCTCTTTTGAGGTTGCCACGAGTGCTTGGAGAGGACTACTTGCCAGCCTCTTACCATGTGATTATGGTCCCATGTTGTATGCACCGGTTTTATGCAATAGCGGCATAATTCTATAAGTTCATGTATTTTTCTGTCTTTGGAATTTTATTAATGTAACGAAACTCCTGGCACCCCGACTGGGTACCTCAGTCGAATTATGCTCCTAGTGCTTCCCGAGGACTCTAAGCACTCCACTTGACACCGTACGCACTGCAGACCCCACGAACCGCCGAAGCTTGGTTGAGGTCTCACCGTCTCCTACCAACCCTGGACCTACGACAAGGCTCCAGGCTCCATTGGGTGAACCTCTCCTACATCCAGAGAGCAGGAACAGCTCTTACAAGAGCTAGTAGTTATGCCAGAGGAGTATAGCAAATCTCCAGCGTATAGCAATCCACCAGTGTCGATCAGTTACCCAAACACCAGCCTCAACATGGTAAAGGGTAAAACAGCAACTCTTTATTGAGGGCTACCCGCCCGTATTTATGCAGGTCTCCATGTGGTGGACACGCCCCTAGGGGACCAGAAGGAAGACTGTGACACAGGACAGATATGCAGCAATTCAGAATACACAGACACAATACATCCCCACAATGCATCATGGTTTCCTCCTCTCTGCCCTGGAGACACCCGAGGAGCAATTCAATTATCTCTCAGGACAAAGGGAAATCGCCAATACACATGTGGGGACAACAGGACAGAAATCACCATTTAAACATACAATGTCACAACCCTTACAGTAAACACAGACATTTAACATATCCCCAGATAGCTCAAGTCTGAGTGCATATTATTAGGTGAATGGCACTCAGAGTACATGAATACACTAAAATTAGCTATCTGGGTACCCTCACATAGCATACAATACAATTCCAAAGACAGAAAAATACATGAATTTATATAACTATGGCGCTATTGCATGAAAACCGGTGCATACAACATGGGACCGTAATCACATGGTAAGAGGCTGGCAAGTAGTCCTCTCCAAGCACTCGTGGCAACCTCAAAAGAGGGGAGTTTGTCACATATCTTCCCTTTGGGGTTAAGACTAAACAGGTATCTGACCTCCTGTCGGTCAGTACCTAGATTAGTCGGGAAGCTCCCCCACAAAGAAACATTAGCAGAGTTGCCCACCCACAGTATATAGTTAACAGGGTAGCTCACCCACCAGGGACAGTACTGGTCTGTAGGTCCCAGGTTGTGGTGAAACAGTTCCGCATCCTCAGTCTCCCTGGTGCAGCTAGGCAAACCGCTGGGGCTACTTGGGGAACAGCGGCCAGCGGTGTTCTGCACTGATGCCAGCACTTCTGCTGGGGCAAGGGGGGTGCAAGCCAGTCCTGTAACAAGGGGGTCGGTGGAGCAGAGGCTAGCGGCGCTCTGCCCTGATGCCAGCTCTTCTGCTGGGGTGAGGGGGGTGCAAGCCAGCCCTGTGAAAAGGGGGTCGGTGGAGCAGAGGCTAGCGGCGCTCTGCCCGGATGCCAGCTCTTCTGCTGGGGTGAGGGGTGTACAAGCCAGTCCTGTAACAACGGGGTCGGTGGAGGAAAGGCTAACGGCGCTCTGCCCGGATGCCAGCTCTTCCGCTGGGAAGGGATCAGTGGGTATCGCAAGCTCATCCCCTGCCCCTAGAACTCGGTTGGGAAGTAGCTGGGAAGGGGAGGGCTCGCTTACCTCCTCCTCCTGGTATCCCTGCGGAGATGGCTGGGGATCTGGACCGACCGTCCAGCATCCCTGTAGGACTGGCACCGAGCCCGCGGTCTCATCTGCGCCCGTGTAGAGGGGTTTGTGTTCCCCTTTTCCCGGTATCTCTGGCTGCTGTTGGAAGGTGAGGCCGGTTGCCTCTCCTCCCCAGGACTCTGGTTGCTGTAGGGCAGAGGGACCCAGCATCTCCTCCCCCTGGAACTCAGGTTGCTGCTGGGGAGAGAGACCGGTTGTCTCCTCTCCCTGTGATATGCACTGCCGCTGGAGATCTGGGCAGGCGGCCCAGCATCCCTGTAGGGCCGGTAGAGAGACCTCGTTCCCATCTCCACCTGCCATCTGTGGGTCCTCCCAGGACCAGTCTGTGAGGTCCCTCAACATTTGCGAGTAAGGACCCCCTGCGTCCACACCTGGCAACTCAGGCTGCTGCTGAGGGTCTAGGCCAGCTGCCCAGCATCCCGGTGGAGAACTCTCGGTCCCGTCTCCACCTGCCTGTTGTGGTTCCTCACAGGACCAGTCTATGAGGACCCCTACTTCGGGTTCCTCTGGCCGCCTCAGGGGGAGACTGCTTACCTCCTCGGATGCAGCCTCTGCTCGAGTGCTGTAACACTCCTTCCGCTGGGCAATTTCTCTCTCTTTCGCCAGTCGGAATTCTTGTTCCATCCTTGCGTGTCGCTTGGCTGTGACCTGGTTCCAGATGGCCTGGTATATATCCATGGACACATTATCTCCATACTGGGCCACTCGCTGCCTCACCTTGGCCAGCCAGTTATCTTCAGAGCCTTCCATACTTGTGTGCTCCAAGTCGCTGGATACCTCTGCTCCCAGGGGCACTGCACGAGTGCTAGCGTTGCCCTAAATTTGTAACTCCACACGTTACCGGTGTCTCTGAGCTGCTTCTCCTCGCACTAGGACGCCATCCCACTGCTGCCACCAATGTAACGGAACTCCTGGCACCCCGACTGTGTTCCTCCATCGACTGATGCTCCTAGTGCTTCCCGAGGACTCTAAGCACTCCACTTGACACCGTAAGCGCTGCAGACCCCACGAACCGCCGAAGCGTGGTTGAGGTTTCACCGTCTCCTACCAACCCTGGACCTACGACAAGTCTCCAGGCTCCAGTGGGTGAACCTCTCCTACATCCAGAGAGCAGGAACAGCTCTTACAAGAGCTAGTAGTTATGCCAGGGGAGTATAGCAAATCTCCAGCGTATAGCAATCCCCCAGTGTCGATCAGTTACCCAAACACCAGCCTCAACATGATAAAGGATAAAACAGGAACTCTTTATTGAGGGCTACCCGCCCGTATTTAGGCAGCTCCCCATCTGGTGGACCCTCCCCTAGGGGACCAGAAGGAAGACTGTGACTCAGGACATATATGCAGCAATTCAGGATACACAGACACAATACATCCCCACAATGCATCATGGTTTCCTCCTCTCTGCCCTGGAGACACCCGAGGAGCAATTCAATTATCTCTCAGGACAAAGGGAAATCGCCAATACACATGTGGAGACAACAGGACAGAAATCACCATTTAAACATACAATGTCACAACCCTTACAGTAAACACAGACATTTAACATATCCCCAGATAGCTCAAGTCTGAGTGCATATTATTAGGTGAATGGCACTCAGACTACACGAATACACTAAAATTAGCTATCTGGGTACCCTCACATAACATACAATACAATTCCAAAGACAGAAAAATACATGAACTTATATAACTATGCCGCTATTGCATAAAACCGGTGCATACATCATGGGACCGTAATCACATGGTAAGAGGCTGGCAAGTAGTCCTCTCCAAGCACTCGTGGCAACCTCAAAAGAGGGGAGTTTGTCACAGCTGGCTTCTCCAGTCTCCTCCCTGAGACGAGGCATAGGGCTGGCTTCTCCAGTCTCCTTCTTGAGACGAGGCATAGGGCTGGCTTCTCCAGTCTCCTCCCTGAGACGAGGCATAGGGCTGGTTTCTCCAGTCTCCTTCCTGAGACGAGGCATAGGGCTGGCTTCTCCAGTTTCCTCCCTGAGATGAGGCATAGGGCTGACTTCTCCAGTCTCCTCCCTGAGACGAGGCATAGGGCTGACTTCTTCAGTCTCCTCCCTGGCAGAAGAAGGGTTTGATGCTGAGGAAAGGCCTCAGCTAGCTGTCCCTCTCCCAGAAGGCTAGTATCCTGGTCAAAGGCTGGTGATCCAGGGTCTGTGGCAGTGTATCCCCATCTCAGCGTCTTCTTCTGGTCACTTATTAGTCTGGCAGAGTCTTCCCCTCCAAGCACTGGTCCCTAACTGCAGCACCCTAGGGGCTCTGACTGCTCTCCTTATATACAGTTTTTAGCTAGACTAGAACCTTCTAGTGGGAGGGGTGGAGTGGAGAAGCTCAGCACAAACAGATACAATGTTACACTTTCCGTCTCTCATAGACTTACATTACAGCTTCAATGACACTCAATGGTAATGACACTGCAGATTTTCCAGACAAAAACAAGTTTCCAGACACAACAACAGAGCTAACACCAGACAGTTACAAGGTCAGTTTGTCTGGTTTTGGTGGTAAACAACGTCTGGATTCTTCCCTCCAAAACAGGCTCTTCTTTAAACCCTATGGCAGCTGTGGAAAATTACAGGATATATATCACACCAAATAAAATGCAGTTACACAATATTAAACAGTGGAAGTTAACCCTTTTAAATGAAATAAAGTAAGAAGTTTATAACTTTGCATAGGGGAAACAGGCAATACAACTGTGAGGGCACTGTGTCTGGCTGGGGCTGTAGTTGGTATTGTTATGGGGCACTGTGTCTGGCTGGGGCTGTAGTTGGTATTGTAATGGAGGCACTGTGTCTGGCTGGGTCTGTAGTTGGTATTGATATAGGGGCACTGTGTCTGGCTGGGGCTGTAGTTGGTATTGTTATGGGGCACTATGTCTGGCTGGTGCTATAGTTGGTATTGATATAGGAGCACTGCGTCTGGCTGGGGCTGTAGTTGGTATTGTTATGGGGGCACTGTGTCTAGCTGGTGCTATAGTTGGTATTGTTATGGGGGCACTGTGTCTGGCTGGGGCTGTAGTTGGTATTGTTATGGGGGCACTCTGGCTGGGGATGTTGTTGGTATTGATATGGGGGCACTGTGTCTGGCTGGGGCTGTAGTTGGTATTGTTATGGGGGCACTGTGTCTGGCTGGTGCTATAGTTGGTATTGTTATCGGGGCACTGTCTGGCTGGGGATGTAGTTGGTATTGTTATGGGGGCACTGTCTGGCTGGGGGTATAGTTGGTATTGTTATGGGGCACTGTGTCTGGCTGGGTCTGTAGTTGGTATTGATATAGGGGCACTGTGTCTGGCTGGGGCTGTAGTTGGTATTGTTATGGGGGCACTCTGGCTGGGGATGTTGTTGGTATTGATATGGGGCACTGTGTCTGGCTGGGGCTGTAGTTGGTATTGTTATGGGGCACTATGTCTGGCTGGTGCTATAGTTGGTATTGATATAGGGGCACTGCGTCTGGCTGGGGCTGTAGTTGGTATTGTTATGGGGGCACTGTGTCTGGCTGGTGCTATAGTTGGTATTGTTATCGGGGCACTGTCTGGCTGGGGCTGTAGTTGGTATTGTTATGGGGGCACTGTCTGGCTGGGGGTATAGTTGGTATTGTTATGGGGCACTGTGTCTGGCTGGGGCTGTAGTTGGTATTGTTATGGAGGCACTGTGTCTGGCTGGGTCTGTAGTTGGTATTGATATAGGGGCACTGTGTCTGGCTGGGGCTATAGTTGGTATTGTTATGGGGGCACTGTGTGTGGCTGGGGCTGTAATTGGTATTGTTATGGGGGCACTGAGGGATTTTGTGGCTCCTCATTTGGAGTTATGTCACCCCCAAGCAGAATATAGAAACCACCCCTCCCCCACTCTGCCAGCGCTGCATTGTCGGAAATGTTGGTGCATTTTAAGGGTAATTTAAATAAACATAATTATGATAATGATTTGAGCAGAGTCCTCTGTGACATCAGTCATCTCTACACTGGGTGACTGACAGCAGAGTTATTTCTTCTCCAGGTTATGAATCCAGAAGTAATTTCCAATAAAAAGATGATTCCTTAGACTTGAGATCCTGGACCATGTCCTCTACCCCCTCATCCTCCCGATCTCCTTTCACGTTGCACCAGATGGTTCATCACAGCAGGGCAGTCACTGTCTCTGACAAGCACACAGTTTGGCGGTTACAGTCTCTGATGGGCATACAGCTTGGTGGCTACAGTCTCTGATGGGCATACAGCTTGGTGGCTACAGTCTCTGATGGGCATACGGCTTGGAGGTTACAGTCCCTGCTGGGCATACGGCTTGGAGGTTACAGTCTCTGATGGGCATACGGCTTGGAGGTTACAGTCTCTGATGGGCATACGGCTTGGTGGTTAAAGTCGCTGATGGGCATACGGCTTGGTGGTTAAAGTCGCTGATGGGCATACAGTTTGGCGGTTACAGTCTCTGATGGGCACATGGCTTGGCGGTTACAGTCGCTGATGGGCACATGGCTTGGCGGTTACAGTCTCTGATGGGCACATGACTTGGCAATTACAGTCTCTGATGGGCACATGGCTTGGCGGTTACAGTCTCTGATGGCACATGGCTTGTTGGTTACAGTCGCTGATGGGCATACGGCTTGGCGGTTACAGTCGCTGATGGGCATACGGCTTGGCGGTTACAGTTGCTGATAGGTATACAGCTTGGTGGTTACAGTCTCTGATGGGCATACAGCTTGGTGGCTACAGTCTCTGATTGGCATACAGCTTGGAGGTTACAGTCCCTGCTGGGCATACGGCTTGGAGGTTACAGTCTCTGATGGGTATACGGCTTGGTGGTTACAGTCGCTGATGAATATACAGCTTGGTGGTTACAGTCTCTGATGGGCATACAGCTTGGTGGTTACAATCTCTGATGGGCATATGGCTTGGCGGTTAAAGTCTCTGATGGGCATACGGCTTGACGCTCACAGTCTATGATGGGCATACATCTTGGAGGCTAGAGTCCCTGCTGGGCATACTACATGGTAGGACATTTATGTGATGGACACATGGCCTCCATGGGCTTCGCTCACGTTCTAATTACACAGGTTGGCGTATCTACCACCTGCTTTGATAAGACACGCGATGGTTGTATTGAAATGATCTCCGGGATGTGCAGGGGCTTCTCCTTCAGTCACAGAGCGCTCACTCTTAAGGGAGGTCAAGATACTGGAGTCAGTGCACAAGGTCTATGTCTGTAGCAGTGATGAATAGTGGCAGCACCACTCTCCTCCTCACAGGCCTCCACTGGTTGTCATCATCAATGTCTTACACCTGACACACTGGTTGGCCCAACTATCTCCACGGATTTCCCCCGGTTGTCAGATTCAATGTCCTGTACATGACACTGTTGGGGCTCAACTATCTCCACAGATCTCCAGTTGTCAGCTTCAATGTCTAAAGGTACCTTTTCACAAGGAGATGATCAGTACGATTGAACGACGAACAAGTCTTTTCTTAATGTAGTGAACGTTTCAACAATGACCCCGTTTACCGTTCACAAAATCGTAATTTCGATCGCATATTCCATCGTTGTTAAGCAGATTGGTGCCTTTATGTAGTGTCCCAGGTGATCTAGGATTTATCCCCTGGAGAATCAGTTCCTCCACCTCTAGTCGCTGGTAGCATTGGGGACCCTGTATTCCTGCCAGTGCCTCAGAATTATCTTGTTAATTCCATGCCTCAATCTGTTGGGTGTCTATACAATTCTTGTCATCGGGATAACAAAGCGCTAATTACCAGATAAATTGTGATTTTCTGCTTGAGAAAACTTGTCACATTGATGCCCGATACATGTCAAGAATCGATTTACATCTTCAAAGTTTAAGGATTGAATTTGAAGATGCTTCCTACAGAGACATCTAATTATTAAAGATCCAGAACTGACTCTATGCCCCACGGCTCAGCGCAGCCAAGTGCCAGAATTGTCCTGTATGTGATCAACACATGTCCATTGCCATCATGAGCAACGATGCTGGATGTCTCAGAGCTGCCCAGAGACTGCAATGTCCCGGTCACGATGAAAACATGTCCATAGACATTGTGAGGAAAGATGCTGGATGTCTCAGAGCTGCCCCATGCCAGCAATATCTTGTATGTTATGAAGACATGTCCACAGCCATCATGAGGAACAATACTGGATGTCTCAGAGCTGCCTGGTGCCAGCAATGTATATGATGAAGACATGTCCACAGCCATCATGAGGAAACACACTAGATTTCTTATTTCTGCCCGATGCCAGCAGTGTCCTGTATACGATGAGGACACGTCCATAGCCACATATCTCAGAGCTGCCTGGTGCCATGTCCTGAATGTGAAGAAGACATGTCCATAGCAATCATGAGAAATGAAGCTGAATGTCCCAGAGCTGCCCAGTGCCAGCAGTGTGCTGTATACAATGAAGACATATTCATATCCATCATGAGGAACAATGCTGGATGTCTCAAAGCTGCCCAGAGACTGCATTGTCCTGCTCAAAATGAAAACATGTCCATAGCCATCATGAGGAACGATGCTGGATGTCTCAGAGCTGTCAGGTGCCAGCAATGTCCTGTATACGATGAAGATATGTCCATAGCCATCATGAGGAACTATACTGGATGTCTCAGAGCTGCCCAGTGCCAGCAATGTCCTCTATCCTGTGAAATTATATCCATAATGGCATCAGATGTTGGGTGACAACTACTACACTGCACATCCATTACAGTACCATAGGGGTTGTCATAGTCCCCCATTAAAGTCTAACATTTACCAGGAGTAACTAGCAGAGTCTCTATGATTACATCTGCTATAGCACCCAGCAAGTGAGGTTACAAGTGTGCTGTTCTTCATTTGAATGGTGCAAACAGGGACCATTTTATCTTCTCACATAGAGGCACAACCCTCTTATTGGTTGTTGACACTATAAGAGGTATGTAAGTGAAACGGTCACAGGTTCTAGAGGAGGTCCATAGCTTGGCAGCTTCTCTACCCCAGGGTGGCGCAGTTATGTTATCAGCAGAACTGAAGTTGCCGATAACTTGTACAGTCTTATTAGTTCTGTTGGCCAGTTTGGATCTAAGATTGCTGACCTGTTTTGACTGAACCATAGATGCTCTGGGTCTGAAGGAGGCTACCCTGTATTACAGTGTCTCCCAAATAGATGTTATATGTGAGGTTGCTCCATCTCCTTGTGCACGATGTTCTGGCATCTGTGAAGGCATCTACGACGACTGCGTTACAACCCATCTCCAGAATCACCTTGACCAGACACTTCTCTGTCCTGAGTGAGATCTCTTTCGGAACAGTTTAAGTTCGACAGTCCACATTAGAGTCACCCCCTGTGGCAGAGTACCAGTTTAACTAGAAAATACAGTACAGTGTATAGTTTAGCTTGCCAGCAGCATCCCCACCATGCCTTCTGGATGTAGAGAGGCTCCATCTAATGGCTGACTTTGGTATCAGCACCTTTGATGTACCCATCCTTCCACTGGAGAAGGTGAGGCATTCTGGGAGAACAATTCCACATTTTACAGACTTCGGTGGAGAATAGACAAGATCACTGCTCAAGAACTTGCCTAATGTTGATTCACACCATAGTCGACACCAACTTGACTCTGGTGGTCAGGAGTCACCAGTGGCATCTTCTATAGTCTGGATTTCTCCAACCAGTCTGGTTTATTGAAGACCCTGCAGGTTAGACTACATACAGACCACCTGTAATATGTAATGAAGACCTGGACTGGTGGGATCCCTACCGATACTCAGCCAGCTCTGCATAGTCAAGCATCTCCTTAAAGGAACCATGTCTCAGAAATCTTACACAAAAGCAGAACTCCACTAAAGCCTCTAATGTCGGCAGCGCAGTCTGCATTTCCGCACAAAAGTTGAAGTCGTCAAAATATGAGCAATCTATGCTGGTCAAAAAAAGCAATAAGGAATGAAGGAAGTGCATGTACTAGAAGAAGAGGAGGCTGCAGCCTCTATACATGGAGCAGATACACCAGACTCCCCTGAAATACAGAGATACTGAACTGCAAAAGTCATTGCAACGCACATCAAAGCATGTCAGTGAGCTCCCCGACTCAAGCAGCAGTCCTGTTCCAGGACCATGATGGTACCATCTGGTGTAACGTGAAGTGCAACCCCAGGTCAGCTATAGAACTGAGACCAAGATGCAACTCCACTGGTGACAACCTCAACACACGCCAAGTCACAGTACGTCGCTGGCGAGTCTCGCATCACACAAAAGCGGCTGGTGCTCCTGGCAGGTAGACTCCTCACGGTGGATGCACCACCATTCTGCCGCTATACAAGCCACAATACACATTGATTGTCCTAAAGGCTACAACCCCTGGAGGCCCTCTTTCCAAAATGTTATCAGAGACTTGTATATAGGAAGAGATAGACCTCTGGCGGAAAAGTTAATTAAACATGCAGCAAGGATCAGGGCCATTCATATTGACTACCCTGTGGCCCGCATTAAAGGGGTTGTATCTTAGACAATGGGGGCACATCACTAGGATATGCCCCCATTGTCTGATAGGTGCGGGTCCCAGCAGTGGACACACTGCACAGCTGTTCATTTCTATAGGGCCACCAAAAATAACCGAGCGCTGGCTCTGCTATTTCCGTAGGTGCGCTCCCAATTACTTCTATGGGAAGAGTGTTTGGTGGTGGCCGGACCTGGGGACCTCCAGACAGCACATTCCCAGTGTAGGTTCGGGTCCCAGCAGTGTAACCCTCATCTATCTGACAATGGGGACATAGCCTAGCCATATTCCCTCATTGTCTTAGATGGGAATACCTCTTTAACATCATTTGGCACAGACTTGATGCCGAGGTAAGAGAAAATACTCCCTCCAGTACCAAAGAATTAATGACTGCCTCCAGATAGCTAACACAGTAATGGCCTGGAGGTCTGGGGCCACTGGGGCTCTCACCCAAACTCTATATCATCAATCGGATCTAATAGGTCTTGAATCAAAGTAATAGACCCTCGTAGCAAGTGCTTGGATCCAAACACAGCTTGATATGAGATATTTCTACTGGACATTTGGGGCCACTATGGCTTCAGAGACGCCCCCAAGAGGAGCCTCTAACATTACACACATTCAATACACAGAATCAATAGATGATGCATTTACGTTAATACACCTATAGAGAAATGGCACGTACAGGTCAACAGGGACCCCCCCCCCAGTCTTTTGCATAAAGGTGGATGTATGTGGATGACCATCATTCATAACGGAGCCTCGGAGGTGAAGGAGACAGAAGGACGGCAGTGGGGAAAGGAATACAGAGCACTGAACAGTCAAGAAAGGGGGGAAGGGACAATGTGGTTCATTATGGAGTTGGGCCCTTCTTCCAAGCTTTGCTTTGTGGCCCCATGGTTGCTTGTTTGGCCCCTGTCCTGTCTATTCACTGGATTATGCTTCAGGGTTAATTAAATGACTTTTCTGATAGATTGGCGGAGCAGTTTGTAAATCTACCACTGACGTGTTGTTTATGTGTCTCTTCTTCGTTGGTCCCGTGTGACCCACTGTCTGTGGTTTTATGATTTTTTAATATTTGAAAATCCAATAAAAATTGATTCCACATAAACTACACGGAATAAACGCCACCCCATGACACCGCGAGACAAACAAAGCAGTAAATCACAATGTAACACAGTCGATGACCTGAAGAACAATAAATTCACACATCGAGCCAACACCACACAATGGATGTCACATGGAGCAGACGATGGGGATGACTGGACGCGGTGACGATGCAGGAGGATGGCAGCAACGGCACTAAGGCGGGCGACGCAATGGGCAACTCAATAACAGTATAATGCATCATATCAGGTGGATCCAGCTCACAACTCCAATGTCTCTTAAAAGTCTGTGTGAACAGGACACCACAGCAATGCGAAGCAGTCCGCATTCTCCTAGGACACCGCTCAGCAGTCCTTACACTGGGTGCCCTTGGACTCCGGTGTTTATTCTCATATCCTGCTGCTCCCCTCTTACAATCCAACACCCTGTTATTAAGCTTATTGGGCTCTGTAATAGGACTTCAGCTTGCAGCCTTGTGCCCAGGTCTCACACTCTGCCCAGGTCTCACGCTCTGCCCAGGTCTCACACTCTGCCCAGGTCTCACGCTCTGCCCAGGTCTCACGCTCTGCCCAGGTCTCACGCTCTGCCCAGGTCTCACGCTCTGCCCAGGTCTCACGCTCTGCCCAGTTCTCTCGCTCTGCCCAGTTCTCATGTTCTGCCCAGGTCTCACACTCTGCCCAGGTCTCACACTCTGCCCAGGTCTCACTCTCTGCCCAAGTCTCACTCTCTGCCCAGGTCTCACACTCTGCCCAGTTCTCATGTTCTGCCCAGTTCTCTCACTCTGCCCAGTTCTCATGTTCTGCCCAGGTCTCACACTCTGCCCAGGTCTCACTCTCTGCCCAGGTCTCACTCTCTGCCCAGGTCTCACACTCTACCCAGGTCTCACACTCTACCCAGGTCTCACGCTCTGCCCAGGTCTCACTGTCTGCCCAGGTCTCACTCTCTGCCCAGGTCTCACACTCTGCCCAGGTCTCACACTCTGCCCAGGTCTCACACTCTGCCCAGGTCTCACTCTCTGCCCAGGTCTCACTCTCTGCCCAGGTCTCACTCTCTGCCCAGTTCTCTCGCTCTGCCCAGTTCTCATGTTCTGCCCAGTTCTCACACTCTGCCCAGTTCTCACACTCTGCCCTGTTCTCACACTCTGCCCTGTTCTCTCGCTCTGTCCAGTTCTCACACTCTGCCCTGTTCTCTCGCTCTGTCCAGTTCTCACGCTCTGCCTAGTTCTCACACTCTGCCCAGATCTCACGGTCTGCCCAGTTTTCACACTCTGCCCAGTTTTCACAGTCTGCCTAGCTCTCACACTCTGCCCAGTTCTCACACTCAGCCCAGTTCTCACACTCTGCCCAGTTCTCATGCTCTGCCCAATTCTCACACACTGCCTAGCTCTCACGCTCTGCCTAGTTCTCACACTCTGCCCAGATCTCACGGTCTGCCCAGTTTTCACACTCTGCCCAGGTCTCACGCTCTTCCCAGTTCTCACGCTCTGCCCAGTTTTCACACTCTGCCCAGTTTTCACAGTCTGCCTAGCTCTCACACTCTGCCCAGTTCTCACACTCTGCCCAGTTCTCACACTCAGCCCAGTTCTCACACTCTGCCCAGTTCTCACACTCTGCCCAGTTCTCATGCTCTGCCCAATTCTCACACACTGCCTAGCTCTCGCGCTCTGCCCAGGTCTCATGCTCTACCCAGGTCTCACGCTCTGCCCAGTTTTCACACTCTGCCCAGGTCTCACGCTCTTCCCAGTTCTCACGTTCTGCCCAGTTTTCACACTCTGCCCAGTTTTCACAGTCTGCCTAGCTCTCACACTCTGCCCAGTTCTCACACTCAGCCCAGTTCTCACACTCTGTCCAGTTCTCATGCTCTGCCCAATTCTCACACACTGCCTAGCTCTCACGCTCTGCCCAGGTCTCATGCTCTGCCTAGGTCTCACATTCTGCCCAGTTCTCACACTCTGCCCAGGTCTCACACTCTGCCCAGGTCTCACACTCTACCCAGTTCTCACACTCTGCCCTGTTCTCTCGCTCTGTCCAGTTCTCACACTCTGCCCTGTTCTCTCGCTCTGTCCAGATCTCATACTCTGCCCATTTCTCACATTCTTCCAATTTCTCACGCTCTGCCCAGGTCTCACACTCTGCCCAGTTCTCATGCTATGCCCAATTCTCATGCTCTGCCCAGGTCTCACATTCTGCTCAGGTGTCACACTCTGTCCAGGTATCATGCTCTGCCCAGGTGTCACGTTCTGCCCAGTTCTCACACTCTGCCAAGTTCTCACACTCTGCCCAGATCTCACGGTCTGCCCAGTTTTCACACTCTGCCCAGGTCTCACGCTCTTCCCAGTTCTCACGCTCTGCCCAGTTTTCACACTCTGCCCAGTTTTCACAGTCTGTCTAGCTCTCACACTCTGCCCAGTTTTCACAGTCTGTCTAGCTCTCACACTCTGCCCAGTTCTCATGCTCTGCCCAGTTCTCACACTCTGTCCAGTTCTCATGCTCTGCCCAATTCTCACACACTGCCTAGCTCTCGCGCTTTGCCCAGGTCTCATGCTCTACCCAGGTCTCACGCTCTGCCTAGGTCTCACATTCTGCCCAGTTCTCACGCTCTGCCCAGGTCTCACACTCTACCCAGGTCTCACGCTCTGCTTAGGTCTCACATTCTGCCCAATTCTTGCACTCTGTCCAGTTTTCACTCTCTGCCTAGCTCTCACACTCTGCCCAGTTCTCACATTCTGCCCAGTTCTCACGCTCTGCCCAGGTCTCACACTCTACCCAGGTCTCACGCTCTGCTTAGGTCTCACATTCTGCCCAATTCTTGCACTCTGTCCAGTTTTCACTCTCTGCCTAGCTCTCACACTCTGCCCAGGTCTCACTCTCTGCCTAGCTCTCACGCTCTGCCCAGGTCTCACTCTCTGCCTAGCTCTCACACTCTGCCCAGTTCTCACATTCTGCCCAGTTCTCACGCTCTGCCCAGGTCTCACACTCTACCCAGGTCTCACACTGTGCCTAGGTCTCACATTCTGCCCAGTTCTCGCACTCTGTCCAGTTTTCATTCTCTGCCTAGCTCTCACACTCTGCCCAGTTCTCACAATCTGCCCAGTTCTTTCTCTATGAATTCAACAGCATACACTTGGTGGCTAACTTTTCCCACCTAGGACTATAGACACCTCTTATTCTGCTACTTCTCTGCCCAGAGCATACAACAAACTGTCCGCTACAAGGTAGGACCTTTCATTTTACAGTTGTCTCCTGAACTTTCCCCAGTTGCCTTCTTAACTTTGTTTCCACGTTCCTCTTTTGGACACTGTTGACAAACAGCACAAACAGGCCATAGAACTAACACAGTCAGGAGAAATTGCCATGGATGGTAGGCTAATGTCCAAATGAAAGACTGTCCAATGATGACCAGAGTTGTATATTACATGACAGCTTCATGTCTATGATAAACCCTGTGGTAAGGGCTGCTGCTCTCCATATTAAGGGCCAAATTAAAGTTGGTGAAGTGGTGGGGTAGTCAGAGGAAGAATTCAGTTGCTCCTTGAGGGCAGTATATTGCAGGAGATTTCATGGGGTGGGATCTGTTGCTCCTCGCGGGCAGGGCAGTGCATTGCTGGCGGATCTGTTGCTTTTCTGTTCCTAATGGGCAGTGCATTTCAGGAGGTTTCATGGGGTGCAGTCTATTGCTCCTCAGGGACAAGGCAATAGAGTGCTGTGTTAGGAGACTTCTGCTCTACATGGTCAGGCATAGTCTGGGAAGTAGGGGATCTATATACTTTCAATTTTTCACCGCATAGGCTACAGTTGTGTCCACCACTACAAGGAATGGAGATGCAGATGGTGAGTAACTCCAAGAATATCCTGGTCCTAATGGGTTAGATGTAGATGGCGAGTATGGATGGGCATTGTGTGGTGCCTATTGGAGTTGCTATAGGTACAGTCAGGTCCATAAATACTGGGACATGAACACAACTCTAACATTTCTGGCTCTATACACCACCACAATGGATTTTAAATGAAACGAACAAGATGTGCTTTACCTGCAGACTGTCAGCTTTACCTGCAGACTGTCAGCTTTACCTGCAGACTGTCAGCTTTACCCGCAGACTGTCAGCTTTACCTGCAGACTGTCAGCTTTACCTGCAGACTGTCAGCTTTACCCGCAGACTGTCAGCTTTACCCGCAGACTGTCAGCTTTACCTGCAGACTGTCAGCTTTACCTGCAGACTGTCAGCTCTACCTGCAGACTGTCAGCTTTACCTGCAGACTGTCAGCTTTACCCGCAGACTGTCAGCTTTACCCGCAGACTGTCAGCTTTACCTGCAGACTGTCGGCTCTACCCGCAGACTGTCAGCTTTAATTTGAGGTTATTTACATCCAAATCAGGTGAACGGTGCAGGAATTACAGCAGTTGCATCTGTGCCTCCCACTTGTTAAGGAACCAAAAGTAATGGGACAGAATAATAATCATAAGAATGATAAAATGGCTGCAGCTCTCACCTCTGACTTTAATCCACGAAGCACGGAAAAAAAGACCAGAACTGGGCCTAATAGAATATTCAATAGAAAGAGAGAATCCAGCTTTTTGTGGAGTAAAAAATAGTTATTTATTGGCTCATCGTATAAAATCCACCAAAATCACAGGAAAAAGGTGTACAGTAACATGTTTCGGGCTACAGAATCCAGCCCTTCATCAAGACAGAATAATAATTATACATCAAATTGTCACTTTTTAATACTTGGTTGCAAATCCTTTGCAGTCAATTACAGCCTGAAGTCTGGAACGCATAGACATCACCAGACGCTGGTCTCATCCCTGGTGACGCTCTGCCCGGCCTCTACTGCCACTGTCTTCAGATCCTGCTTGTTCTTGGGGCATTTTCCCTTCAGTTTTGTCTTCAGCAAATGAAATGCTCAATCGGATTCAGGTCCGGGGATTGACTCGGCCATTGCAGAACCTTCCACTTCTTTCCCTTAAACTCTTTGGCTGCTTTTGCAGTATGCTTTGGGTCATTGTCCATCTGCACTGTGAAGCACCGTCCAATGAGTTCTGAAGCATTGGGCTGAAGATGAGCAGATAATATTGCCCGAAACCCTTCAGAATTCATCCTGCTGCTTTTGTCATCAGTCACATCATCAATAAATACAAGAGAAGCAGTTCCATTGGCAGCCATACATGCCCACGCCATGACACTACCACCACCATGCTTCACTGATGAGGTGGTATGCTTAGGACCATGAGCAGCTCCTTCCCTTCTCCATACTCTTCTCTTCCCATCACTCTGGTACAAGTTGATCTTGGTCTCATCTGCCCATAGGATGTTGTTCCAGAACTGTGAAGGCTTTTTTAGATGTCGTTTGGCAAACTCTAATCTGGCCTTCCTGTGTTTGAGGCCACCAATGGTTTCCATCTTGTGGTGACCCCTCTGTATTCACTCTGGTGAAGTCTTCTCTTGATTGTTGACTTTGACACACATACACCTACCTCCTGGAGAGTGTTCTTGATCTGGCCAACTGTTGTGAAGGGCGTTTTCTTCACCAGGGAAATAATTCTTCGCTCATCCACCACAGTTGTTTTCCGTGGTCTTCCGGGTCTTTTGGTGTTGCTGAGGTCACCGGTGCATTCCTTCTTTATAAGAATGTTCCAGCAGTTGTTTTGGCCGCGCCTGATGTTTTTGCTATCTCTATGATGGGTTTGTTGTGTTTTTCAGCCTAATGATGGCTTCACTGACAGTGACCGCTCTTTGGTCTCATCTTGAGAGTTGACAGCAACAGATTCCAGATGCAGATATCAGACTGGAAATGACCTCTGGACCTTTTATCTGCTCATTGTAATTGGGATAATGAGGGAATAACACACACCGGCCATGGATCAGCCGAGAAGACAATTGTCCCATTACTTCTGGTCCCTTAACTAGTGGGAGGCACGGATGTAACTGCTGTAATTCCTGCACCGTTCACCTGATCTGGATGTAAATACCTCAGATTACAGCTGACAGTCTGCAGGTAAAGCTGACAGTCTGCAGGTACAGCTGACAGTCTGCAGGTAAAGCCGACAGTCTGCAGGTAAAGCTGACAGTCTGCAGGTAAAGCCGACAGTCTGCAGGTAAAGCCAACAGTCTGCAGGTAAAGCCGACAGTCTGCAGGTAAAGCTGACAGTCTGCAGGTAAAGCTGACAGTCTGCGGGTAAAGCTGACAGTCTGCGGGTAAAGCCGACAGTCTGCGGGTAAAGCCGACAGTCTGCAGGTAAAGCTGACAGTCTGCAGGTAAAGCTGACAGTCTGCAGGTAAAGCCGACAGTCTGCGGGTAAAGCCGACAGTCTGCAGGTAAAGCCGACAGTCTGCAGGTAAAGCCGACAGTCTGCAGGTAAAGCTGACAGTCTGCAGGTAAAGCTGACAGTCTGCAGGTAAAGCCGACAGTCTGCAGGTAAAGCTGACAGTCTGCAGGTAAAGCCGACAGTCTGCAGGTAAAGCACATCTTGTTTGTTTCATGTCACATCCATTGTGGTGGTGTATAGAGCCAAAAATGTTACAATTGTGTCCATGTCCCAATATTTATGGACCTGACTGTATGTAGTAGTTAGGCTTGTGTCCTTTTGCACTTTATAGATCAGAGTCATGCTTAAAGGGATTCTGTCACCTCCCCTAAGGCAAAAAACGATTTAAAACCAGCCATGCAGCACAGCTTACCTGGATTAGGCTGTGCTGTTCAATCTTGAAATCCGTCCAGCAGTTAGTTCAAAAAACGAGTTTGATCAATGAGGAAATGCGTCCTGAAGGTGCCCAGAGGGGCGTTTTTTTCTTCTGAGAGAGCCCAGTCCCGCCCCTTTTTCAGTGCCCAGCCCGCCTTCCTTTTACTTCCTAACCGCCGCCCCCAGCCTGCCACAGCCTCTCCTGCCTCTCCTCCCCCTCCCTCTTGCCGAACGAAGTCTCGCACAGGCGCAGTACCCACTGAGGGCTGCGCCTGTGCGATCATCAGGAGACTGAGGGCGGCAGCTTCATCTTCGTCACTGGGCATGCGCCGAGCCCAGTGACGTCCGATGCTTGCTCTTCCCTGCTGACTGAGGGAAGAGCGAGCATCGGACGTCACTGGGCTCGGCGCATGCCCAGTGACGAAGATGAAGCTGCCGCCCTCAGTCTCCTGATGATCGCACAGGCGCAGCCCTCAGTGGGTACTGCGCCTGTGCGAGACTTCGTTCGGCGTGAGGGAGGGGGAGGAGAGGGAGGGGAGGCTGTGGCAGGCTGGGGGCGGCGGTTAGGAAGTAAAAGGAAGGCGGGCTGGGCACTGAAAAAGGGGCGGGACTGGGCTCTCTCAGAAGAAAAAAACGCCCCTCTGGGCACCTTCAGGACGCATTTCCTCATTGATCAAACTCGTTTTTTGAACTAACTGCTGGACGGATTTCAAGATTGAACAGCACAGCCTAATCCAGGTAAGCTGTGCTGCATGGCTGGTTTTAAATCGTTTTTTGCCTTAGGGGAGGTGACAGAATCCCTTTAAGACTTGGAGAAGCTCAATCTTCTGGGCACAGTTGTTCTGAACGCTGTAAGACATAATTTTGGAGTCGGGGTTGGGCAGCCTGGAGGGATACCTGGTCTATCAATGTAAATCCTCTAAAGGGGGTCTGGACTGCTGTTCCATCGCGTGAGACCAAGTCATCAGAGCAGCCATATTGGGGTACCCAGGACCCACCAGTAAAATTCCTTCTGGGGGCTCACTGTAAAGCTACATGCACATAGCTGCTCACACAGTGGCAGGTGGCAACAAGATGCTACAAGATGATTGATTATGGGGGTCCCTGCAGCGACTTCGAGATGGTCGGTCCCTAGTGAAGGAGGATACTGGATGTACCTACAAGTAACCTTAGCCACCAGGTGCATCTAAAATAATCAACTGTTAAATAATCTACACAGATTTTATATGGACATAGTCTGTACGCTTCATATTTGTATGTGCAGTCAGTCTACTGTTCCACTTGTGAAGGGGAGAGGGGGACTAGGGGCCCACCTTGCTTAGGTGCCACTGGGGTTTTCACCTGTTTCCCTGTGGGCCAGTCCGAGCCTGCATCAGAAGAGCAGACAGTCAGATAACGTAGTAAACGTCTGTAAGACTTGGAGCTAGGAAGCTTTAAACGTATGGGATGGTTTCCAAGAGCGCTGTGCAGGTCATCATCCACTTCATAGTGAGTCATAGGTGTAGTGTGATGGGGCCCTAGGTGAAGTACCATGGCGTGGGACCACTGTAAGTTACAGCATTGTTCTTTGTTACAAGGTGTTCTCGTAATGTACATTTACGTAATAACACCACCTTGTGTAACTACAACCACTCCGATTCTGTGCCTTATCTATCACAACCGCTAAGACTATTGTGCCATCTTAAAGGTACAACAACCGTAAAGCCACTGTATCTGAAGTCTTGTTCAGCAAAGATGAATTGCCTGCACTTAAAGTGGTGACACATCAGTCAACAGCTGATGAAAACAAGCGATTTCAACTAAAATGATTGTTTTAGCCGATCATTGACCTACTGTTATGATTTGGGAAGAAGTTAGTTGCACTCAAAATATGTATTCATTAAATAGTCACTAGACCAAAAAAACTCTTTCCCTAAAAGAAAGTTTACAGAAGATCATTTGTCCTTCACACACGTGAATGACCGTAATGGACAATATGGACTGAAATGTAAGATAAGATGCCTTTATTGTCACTGTACAATGCAATGTAATACAATGTACAATACAATGAAATGTTGTGTAAGCGAAACGATCATTAACCAGACAATTGTTCATTTCCCAGTTGTTCAATCACCAGCCTACTTCTGTCTAATGTGTATGGAAATTAAATGGAACATGAAAGTTGTGAACAGATTCTGCATTGGAGCTTTATGTATCATATAGTATCTTTATATGCTCCTATATTGTAGGACTCTGACTGCTGAGACCTTCCAGGCATGTGTTTTCAAAGGCAAGAGAAAAAAAAAATACTGCCAGACTTGTCTGCTCTTCTGCCTTATGTCCTTGTCCAGACACCTCTATCCTCCCCCATTGTCTTCTGTCCTCCTCCAGTGCCTTTTGTCCTCCTCCAGTACCTTTTTTCCTGCTCCATACTCTTCCTCTTCTATTCTTTTCCATTTCCTTCTGTCCTGCTCTAGACTCCTCTGTCCATCACCTGTGCCTTCTGTCCTGCTCCAGGCTCCTCTATCCTTCTCCACTGCTTTCTGTCCTCCTCCAGTGCCTTTTGTCCTCCTCCAGTGCCTTTTGTCCTGCTCCATACTCTTCTTCTTCTATTCTCTTCCATTTCCTTCTGTCCTGCTCTAGACTCCTCTGTCCATCACCTGTGCCTTCTGTCCTGCTCCAGACTCCTCTATCCTTCTCCACTGCTTTCTGTCCTCCTCCGGTGCCTTTTGTCCTCCTCCAGTGCCTTTTGTCCTGCTCCATACTCTTCTTCTTCTATTCTTTTCCATTTCCTTCTGTCCTGCTCCAGACTCCTCTGTCCATCACCTGTACCTTCTGTCCTGCTCCAGACTCCTCTATCCTTCTCCACTGCTTTCTGTCCTCCTCCAGTGCCTTTTGTCCTCCTCCAGTGCCTTTTGTCCTGCTCCATACTCTTCTTCTTCTATTCTCTTCCATTTCCTTCTGTCCTGCTCTAGACTCCTCTGTCCATCACCTGTGCCTTCTGTCCTGCTCCAGACTCCTCTATCCTTCTCCACTGCTTTCTGTCCTCCTCCAGTGCCTTTTGTCCTGCTTTATACTCTTCTTCTTCTATTCTCTTCCATGTCCTTCTGTCCTGCTCTAGACTCCTCTGTCCATCACCTGTGCCTTCTGTCCTGCTCCAGACTCCTCTATCCTTCTCCACTGCTTTCTGTCCTCCTCCAGTGCCCTTTGTCCTGCTCCATACTCTTCTTCTTCTATTCTCTTCCATTTCCTTCTGTCCTGCTCTAGACTCCTCTGTCCATCACCTGTGCCTTCTGTCCTGCTCCAGACTCCTCTATCCTTCTCCACTGCTTTCTGTCCTCCTCCAGATTTGTTTATCCTTTTCCACTCCCTTCTGCTTAGAATTTGCCTTCATACTGTTGGATGTACTACTACTCCTTCCCTGCACTTTAGTATAGAGGAACTTATTTATTTATTACCACTGGCCTGCATCCACACTCCTGCCTTTCATCCTGCCAATATAATTATCAAAAAGGGCACCCCAACTACCACCAGGCAGGTGCCCCAACAACAAGGTATCCACTGAGCGAAGACATGGTGTCTATCACCGAACGTCACTAGGGAGCTTCTTGTGAGGATTGCCACTGTGATCCGTGTACACAACTATCATCTCCAGAGCAACTACTACCCTCATCCTCCACTCACTCCTCCTTGGCTTGCTGCACTTGCATGATAGAGGACACCTTGAAGATGACAGATGACTCATTGAGGGGACAGCACATCTGGATCTTCTCAGAAGCTGAGCTACTTGGACTTGTGTTTCCTCAGCCTCATTGTAACTGGAACTGTGAAGATGAAGCTTTGAGCTTCCCATGAAATATTCACATGAAGTAATGAAGTCTGACTGAGAAAGGCAAAGTTATTATTTCCAAAAACTCTGACAAAACGGATTTGAGACATCTGCTGAGCGCAATTATCAGAGCAAAGCAGGAATTTGAGTGTTTGTTATTCAATGCAGAAAGAGAAGAAGTGGCTGAATAACTTCCTTCAGTTCTTCACTGCATAGGAGAGATCCCGTCTGGGAGAAAGACGTCCACTTCTGATCAATGCAAACATTAGCATCATAATCGCGGAGGAAGCCGCAGTAATGTGGAAACTGAACCCGGGCCATTTACACTATTGGTTTTCTAACAAGCTACCATGACCTACAAAAAGATCTGTGAAGAGCAGCCAGTCAGACGTGAAGTGTTCTGCTGAGGATTCTCTAGAAACATTGCCTCCCACTGCTCAGGGACCTTCATTAAAAACTGAAAAACCTCATCTCTGAACTGGGAAATTGCACAAGGCTCCGACTAGAGGATGGAAGACGAAGAAGAAAGGAAGATCCTGGGAGCCAGATCATTATAGAAGACAGGCCCGCATCCACCCTCAGGCTTCGTGTCCAGGGACTCCGCACATAAACTGACCTTGATGTGGGAAGAGGATCAGAAATCTCGTCTTTTCCATCTTGATTTTTTTGACTCTTCTAATCTCCAGATCATTGAGGCTTTAGATGGAGAAGCTGCGTCTTGTGCTGATGTGAACAAGAGGCTGATTTTTAATATTAATGAATTCTTGATTGTAATCTCTCTGAGAACCAAAACTGAGAAGTAAAGGATTTCTCGGGCAGAAGGTTTTTATGTAATGAGCTGGTAATGAGGAGAGAGGTGTCTTACTGGTGTGCAGTGTATGAGTAGGTTATCCTGCCCCGTGCCCATGCCGTACAGAACTCGGGTGTAGAGTGTGACCGAAGGTAATGGTGATAACGTCATGTCCTGTGACCATGAAGTCCATACTTATCAAGACCCATGTCCACTCCATACAGAACCTGGGTGTAGAGTGTGACCATCGGTAATGGTGATGACATCATATCCTGTGACCATAAAGTCCATACTTATCAGGACCAATGTCCACACCGTACAGAACCCGGGTGTAAAGTGTGACCATAGGTAATGGTGATGACATCATGTCCTGTGACCATGAAGTCCATACTTATCAGGACCAAAGTCCACGCCATACAGAACCCAGGTGTAGAGTGTGACCACCGGTAATGGTGATGACGTCAAGTCCTGTGACCATGAAGTCCATACTTATCCTACCCCATGTCCACACTGTACAGATCCCTGGTTTAGAGTGTGACAATCAGTAATGGTGATGACGTCATGTCCTGTGACCATGAATTCCATACTTATCAGGACCCGTGTCCACGCCGTACAGAACCCAGGTGTAGGGTGTGACCATAGGTAATGCTGATGACATCATGCCCTGTGACTATGAAGTCCATACTTATCCTGCCCCATGTCTACGCTGTACAGAACCCTGGTTTAGAGTGTGACCCATCAGTAATGGTGATGACGTCATGTTCTGTGACCATAAAGTCCATACTTATCAGGACCAATGTCCACCCTGTACAGAACCCGGGCATAAAGTGTGACCATAGGTAACGGTGATGATGTCATGTCCTGTGACCATGAATTCCAAACTTATCAGGACCCATGTCCACGCCGTACAGAACCCAGGTGTAAAGTGTGACCATCGGTAATGGCGATGACATCATGTCCTGTGACCATAAAGTCCATACTTATTAGGACCAAAGTCCACGCCGTACAGAACCTGGGTGTAGAGTGTGACCATCGGTAATGGTGATGACGTCATGTCCTGTGACCATGAAGTCTATACTTATCAGGACCCGTGTCCACGCCATACAGAACCCGGGTGTAGAGTGTGACCGAAGGTAATGGTGATGATGTCATGTCCTGTGACCATGAAGTCCATACTTATCAGGACCAATGTGTCCATGCCGTACAGGACCCAGGTGTAGGGTGTGACCATAGGGAATGGTGATTACGTCATGTCCTGTGACCATGAAGTCCATACTTATCCTGTCCCGTGTCCACACTGTACAGAACCCTGGTTTAGAGTGTGACCGAAGGTAATGGTGATGACGGAATGTCCTGTGACCATGAAGTCCATACTTATCAGGACCAATGCCTATGCTGTACAGAACACGGGCAGAGAGTGTGACTATAGGTAATGGTGATGACGTCATGTCCAGCAGCTGCCATAGCAGAAGCAGAATTTCTAGAAGCCACGGAACATCTAGAAACCAAGAGTCATCACAGCATTGTCCAGCCAGAACTTGAATAACAGGATCCAGAACAGCGTACCTTACAATACGTCTATCAACATTCCAAGTCAGATGACGACCCAGATCCACAGCTTAATACAAAACAAGCCAAGCCAACATGCTTATTCGGATCATCAGAAAGTTGACTATCTGTCTCCTTGCAGCAAACTAGAGAATACACATCATAGTGAAACCAGCTACAACTTCTCTCCAGAACAGAGAATCAGAAATCCGCCCCTGCTAAGAGAGATGACCTTCGCTTCAGAACGGTATTACACAGACCGGATTAAACCAGAGACTTCCAACAGGTATGTCCGTGCACCACACATTCACTCTGACAACACAACACCAGCCGGTTCCAGCGCTAATCAAGCCACAATGGACTTTGCCAGGTTCCTTGCTCCACACGAGCTGGTCACCCAGGGACTTGTAAAGTTTAGCGACCGCGCTGAGAACTATAGAGCTTGGCAAGCTTCCTTCCAAAATGCCACCAGAGACTTAGGTCTGTCATGTAGTGAGGAACTGGATCTCTTGGTAAAATGGCTGGGAAGTGAGTCTGCCGAACACGTTAGAAGGATTAGAGATATCAATGTAAATTATCCAGACATTGGTCTAAAAATGGTCTGGGATAGACTTGTTGAGGTTTATGGTGCAGCAGAGGTCATAGAAAGTGCCTTATTTAAGAGAATTTAGGATTTTCCTAAGATAGCCAACAAAGGCTATGCAAAGCTTAGAGAGTTAAGTGACTTAATAATGGAGCTGAGTGTAGCAAAGGCAGAAGGAGATCTGGTGGGATTGACATTCCTTGACACTGCAAGAGGTGTAAATCCTATAGTTCAGAAGCTCCCATACAACCTGCAAGAGAAGTGGGTCATGTATGGTTCTCGGTAAAAACAGACTTACAATGTACCATTTCCTCCATTTAATGTGTTTGTAGATTTTGTCTCTGAACAAGCAAAAATCAGAAATGATCCTAGCGTTGATTTCATGATGTCATGTGCAACCACCTCAGTCAGTAAACCTCGTAGGGCAATGGTGGAGGTCCACAAAATTAACGTTTCTTACACAGGTTCAGTCCATAAAGAGTTCAGCTCCTATCAAGGAGGAGACAAACCCAAGGACCCGAGCAGTGTCCCTTACACAGGAAGCCTCATTCCCTACTCAAGTGCAGAACCTTCAGGGAAAAGTCATTGGAAGACCGCAAGACCTTCCTCAAGGAGAACAACATCTGTTTTAAATGCTGCTCTTCAACTTCGCACTTCGCCAGGGACTGTGAGGTTAGTGCAAAGTGTGCCAAATGTGACAGCACACATCATAACACAGCTCTACACCCTGGGCCACCACCGTGGGCTTTACCCAAAACCAAAGAGCATAGCGGGAAGCGAAAGTACACAAATACTGACACTTTGGCAGTTACTCCGAAATGTACAGAGGCTTGCAGAGATCTCAGAGGAGGCAGATCCTGTTCTAAAATCTCCCTAGTGAGGGTTTACCCAGCAGACGACCGAGGCAAAGCCATCCAAGTGTATACAATTCTAGATGATCAAAGTAACAAGTCGTTAGCAAAGTCAGCCTTCTTTGATAGCTTCAACATCAGAGGACCTGGTGCCCCCTACTCTCTAAGAACATGCTGGTACTGTGGAAACAGCCAGAAGGAGGGCAAGTGGCTGCATAGTTGAGTCCAGCGATGGTCAAGTGCGTCTGCCTTTACCAACTATACTGGAATGTAACCAGATTCCTGAAAACAGGTCAGAGATACCCATGCCAGAAGTAGCTGCGCATCAGCCTCACCTGAAGCATATAAGACACCTGATCCCGAACCTTCATCCTCAAGCTCAGATAGTCTTACTCCTCAGGAGGGATATCCTACAGGTCCACAAGGTTAGACAGCAGCTCAATGGACCTCACAACGCTCCATATGCCCAGAGACTTGACCTAGGATGGTTCATTGTAGGAGAAGTCTGTTTGGGAGGTGTACACAAACCAACTGTCAACAGCATGCTTACCAGTACACTTGAGAATGGACGTCCATCTCTTCTCCAACCATGTGAAAATCATTTAGTCATTTAAGAACTGCCTCAAAGCACTTCATCATCAGGTGCTCTTGCAGGTCCTGCCTTCTATGACTTTATCTGGGATGGCAATCAAGCCCACCTGGGATCCACAGTCTTCCGCAAGACTAAAGAGTACAATCGTATAGTGATGTCATCCGAAGATAGACTGTTCTTAGATATAATGGAGCAGGGAATAGTGCAGGACGAGACAAAAGGCTGGGTTGCACCTCTACCCTTTAAGCCTCAAAGACAACGCTTACCCAACAATAGAGAACAAGTTTTCAAACGATTTGTCTCTCTCAGGCACAGCCTACAAAGTAAACCTGAGATAAGAGATCACTTCTTTACCTTCATGGAAAAGATATTCTGGAACGGTCATGCAGAGTTAGCACCCACACTTCGAGACTCAGAGTACCTGCCCATGTTTGGTGTGTATCCCCCGAAAAAGCCAGGTCAGATCAGCGTAGTGTTTAACTCAAGTGACAAGTATGAAGGGATATCATTGAACGACAACAAGCTCATAGGAGTGCTTCTCCGTTTTCACAAAGACACCATTGCATTTACGGCTGATATCCAACAGATGTTCCATTGCTTCTTAGTTAAGAAAGAACAGAAATTTCTTGAGATTTCTATAGTTCAAGGACAACAATCCTTCTAAAGATGTTACAGAGTATCATATGAAAGTTCACATCTTCAGCAATTGTCCTTCTCCTGCAGTTGCCATCTATGGATTAAGAGGCACAGCTCAGAAAGTAGAAGAAAAGTACGGAGCTGATGTCAGACTCTTTGTAGAGAAGGACGTCTATGTGGATGACTATCTGAAATCAATGCCCTCAGATGAGACTGCAATCAGTCTTCTTAAAAGAACCCAGGAGATGCTCTCTCGGTCTAACCTGAGGCTACACAAGATCGCTTCTAACAGACAGAAATTGACGGAAGCCTTTCCTTCTCAGGACCATTCAGAAGACTTAAATAATTTAGACCTAGGCTTTAACTCACCTCCGATGCAACGGAGCCTTGGCCTACTCTGGGACATAAAAGCTGATACTTTCACTTTCTAGGTTAGCAGAGAAGAAAAACCATATACTCGCAGAGAAGGCCATACGCAGTTTATATGACCCAATGGGATTTGCAGCTCCTATACTCATCGAAGGTAAAGCTATGTTAAGAGGCTTCACCAGAGAAGGGTCAAACTGGGACACTCCCCTGCCCATGAAGGAAAGAACCACGTGGATGGCCTGGAAGAATTCCCTTACAGCCTTATCTGATCTTCACATAGCTCGCCCATATGTTTCTGTACCAACTACCAAGGTTGAGACACAAAAAATTTGTGTCTTCATGTTTCATTAATGCTTTCCGACGTTTCATTGCCATTAGAGGACCTGTCAAACACATTCGTTCTGACTGAGGCAAAAACTTTGTCGGAGCAGCAAGAGAACTACAACTCTCTTCCAACTTGGACATTAACAACATAGAAAGATACCTCAGTGAACGAGGATGCACTTGGACCTTCAACCCACCACACTCTTCACACATGGGAGGTGCTTGGGAGAGGATAATAGGCATCGCACAGAGAATCCTCGACTCAATCATCTTACAAGAAGGATCTTGAAAGCTGACTCATGAAAGCCTGACTACCTTCATGGCGGAAGTATCGGCTATCATAAATGCCAGACCGCTAACTCCGAATTTTTTATCTACTATCATTAAAGAGAAAGTTAAAGCAGTACAGTTTTCTCTTCTTATCAAGACAGAGAAGGTTTAGCTACATGTCAGATTACACACCGTGCTTACGTGTATGAGGACAGTATAACAACTGCAAGTGATTGGGGAGCCGGAGCTAGACAGCTGACACCTAAAGGGTCCATGTATCAGGGAGGTCCTCCATGGGACTAGCACTAGTGTTATGGACTGTAAATAGTTAACACAATAGTACCTCTACATAACAACTTATACTTGATGTGCCTTTTAAGAGACTGCAACCACTAAGAACTCTATTGTAGTGCCTCGGAGAAAGGGAATTTTGGACTATGGACATGTGCCCCGATTGCTACTATGCTCTCTACTTTATTGAACTTTGAAGAGTTAACTGTATTCGGCTGTGTGCATGTATACTGTTTCATATTGTTTAACTGCATTTCTATGTTTATTGTAATATATCCTGCTCATTTGCACTGTTTTTACACTATAGCTGCACCGTGGAAAGGGTTAATACACAGACAGCCAATAGTGAGAGACTTTATGACATTCTACCTAGGCAAAGTTTACGAGGGAGAAAACAGACACATGGACCTTCTGTCTGGTGTAGCTCTGTCATTTATATCTGAAGACTTGTTTATGACTGCTTAGAAGGTCCCATAGACTTGCATTGAAATACTATACAAGCCTACGATGGACTAAAATTATAGCAATGCTTCTCCACTTCAATCGTCCCATGAGAAGGTTTTAGTTTAGCTAGAAAGTGTATATGAAGAGAGCAGTCAGTTGTCTGCAGATAGGGACCAGTGCTGAACGAAAGAGACTCTGCCAGACTCCATGAGTGACCAGAAAAAGGGGAAAGTCTTAATGACCCTTGGTGAACAGCCTTTGTCCAAAAGGCCAGCTGTCTTATAGAGAGAGGGACAGCTAGCTCAGACCTTTCCTCAGCATCAAACACTTCTGCTAGGGAGGAGACTGGAGAAGCCAGCCCTGTGCCTTGTCTCAGGGAGGAGACTGGAGAAGCCAGCCCTATGCCTCGTCTCAGGGAGGAGACTGGAGAAGCCAGCCCTGTGCCTTGTTTCAGGGAGGATACTTTTAGAAGCCAGCCCTATGCCTTGTCTCAGGGAGGAGACTGGAGAAGCCAGCCCTATGCCTTGTCTCAGGGAGGAGACTGGAGAAGCTAGCCCTATGTCTCGTCTCAGGGAGGAGACTGAAGAAGCCAGCCCTATGCCTTATCTCAGGGAGGAGACTGGAGAAGCCAGCCCTGTGCCTTGCCTCAGGGAGGAGACTGGAGAAGCCAGCCCTATGCCTCGTCTCAGGGAGGAGACTGGAGAAGCCAGCCCTATGCCTCGTCTCAGGGAGGAGACTGGAGAAGCCAGCCTTATGCCTTGTCTCAGGGAGGAGACTGGAGAAGCCAGCCCTATGCCTTGTCTCAGGGAGGAGACTGGAGAAGCCAGCCCTGTGCCTTGTCTCAGGGAGGAGACTGGAGAAGCCAGCCCTATGCCTCGACTCAGGGAGGAGACAGAAGAAGCCAGCCCTATGCCTCGTCTCAGGGAGGAGACTGGAGAAGCCAGCCCTGTGCCTTGTTTCAGGGAGGATACTTTTAGAAGCCAGCCCTATGCCTTGTCTCAGGGAGGAGACTGGAGAAGCCAGCCCTATGCCTTGTCTCAGGGAGGAGACTGGAGAAGCTAGCCCTATGCCTCGTCTCAGGGAGGAGACTGGAGAAGCCAGCCCTGTGCCTTGCCTCAGGGAGGAGACTGGAGAAGCCAGCCCTATGCCTCGTCTCAGGGAGGAGACTGGAGAAGCCAGCCCTATGCCTCGTCTCAGGGAGGAGACTGGAGAAGCCAGCCCTATGCCTTGTCTCAGGGAGGAGACTGGAGAAGCCAGCCCTGTGCCTTGTCTCAGGGAGGATACTTTTAGAAGCCAGCCCTATGCCTTGTCTCAGGGAGGAGACTGGAGAAGTCAGCCTTATGCCTTGTCTCAGGAAGGAGACTGGAGAAGCCAGCCTTATGCCTTGTCTCAGGGAGGATACTTTTAGAAGCCAGCCCTATGCCTTGTCTCAGGGAGGAGACTGGAGAAGCCAGCCCTATGCCTTGTCTCAGGGAGGAGACTGGAGAAGCCAGCCCTATGCCTTATCTCAGGGAGGAGACTGGAGAAGCCAGCCCTATGCCTTGTCTCAGGGAGGAGACTGGAGAAGCCAGCCCTATGCCTCGTCTCAGGGAGGAGACTGGAGAAGCCAGCCCTGTGCCTTGTCTCAGGGAGGAGACTGTAGAAGCCAGCCCTATGCCTCATCTCAGGGAGGAGTCTGGAGAAGCAAGCCCTATGCCTTGTCTCAGGGAGGAGACTGGAGAAGCCAACCCTATGCCTTGTCTCAGGGAGGATACTTTTAGAAGCCAGCCCCATGCCTTGTCATAGGGAGGAGACTGAAGAAGCCAGTGCTATGCCTCGTCCTAGTGAGGAGATGCCAGATGTAACAACGGCTGCTTTGCACCACTGTTCCCCTGCTTACCGCCGCGGTCTTGGGCACAGTGTTCAGCTTTGATTTGCTGCCAGTGTTTCTTTTCAGCCCTGGCCCCATCATGCTTGCTGCTCGTTTCCTGCAGCATTTCCTTAAGGGCCGGCGCATGTAACTTCTTGTTTTTTATGGGTTGGATCATGTGACCTCGCCAACTAATCGTAGCCCTCCTGCACATATATCCCTGCCTGCTTGCCTTGACTCTCCTGTTGCTAACCGGGATTGCCTGACCTGTACCTGTACCGCCTGCCCTGACCTATTGCCTGTCTGACTTTTCCTCTGCCTCATCCTTCAGTCCTACACTGTTGCTTCTGGTAACGACTCAACCTGCTGAAAATGCCTGAACCTCTGGTACCTTTCTCAGGTACCTCCTTCGCCGCCTGGACCAGCTGCCTCATGTGCCTAAGCTGCCTCATGTGCCTATCCTCCTCAAGAGATAGCAACCTGGTGTTCCTCTCGGGAAAGTCTATCCCCACCATCAGGGGTACTGTGAAGATCCAGGGGTTCACTTAGACAACGCCCTTAGAGGAGGTAGGACACATGGCACAGTGGGTTCACACCCGCTGGTTCGTGACACCAGCCCTATGCCTCGTCTCAGGGAGGAGACTGGAGAAGCCAGCCCTATGCCTCGTCTCAGGGAGGAGACTAGAGAAGCCAGTCCTATACCTCTTCTCTATATTTTTGCACCTGAATTCCTCCAGTAAAGAAGCCCCCTGGTTACTGCAGACCCTGACTCTCTGGACTTATTTCCCATTGGGGTGCACCACATCTTACCGGAGAGCAGTAACACGTAGGGGCCCAACTTAGACTTAGGGGCCACCCCAAACCGATTTGAACAGAATACAGCCCGGCGCCACTGAAATATACCTTCATACTGGGTGAAGTAACCATCATATGGATGTACAGATATGTGTCGATGCAGCATTTTAAATTACTGAGGCCCTCTGCACAGTCACCACATGTAAAATGTGCAGTACTGAAGAGTAAGGAGGTATCTGCAAATTGTATTGTTATATATTGAATAAGAATGAGTGAACCGGTACATACAAACCGGATTCCCAAAAAGTTGGGACACTAAACAAATTGTGAATACAAACTGAATGCAATGATGTGGAGATGGCAAATGTCAATGTTTTATTCGTAATAGAACGTAGATGACGGATCAAACGTTTAATCCGAGTAAATGTATCATTTTAAAGGAAAAATATGTTGATTCAAATTTTCACGGTGTCAACAAATCCCAAAAAAGTTGGGACAAGTAGCAATAAGAGGCTGGAAAAAGTAATTTTGAGCATAACGAAGAGCTGGAAGACCAAGTAACACTAATTAGGTCAATTGGCAACATGATTGGGTATAAAGAGCTTCTCAGAGCGGCAGTGTCTCTCAGAAGCCAAGATGGGTAGAGGATCACCAATTCCCACAATGCTGCGCAGAAAGATAGTGGAGCAATATCAGAAAGGTGTTACCCAGCGAAAGATTGCAAAGACTTTGCATCTATCATCATCAACTGTGCAGAACATCATCCGAAGATTCAGAGAATCTGGAACAATCTCTGTGCGTAAGGGTCAAGGCCGTAAAACCATACTGGATGCCCGTGATCTCCGGGCCCTTACACGACACTGCACCACAAACACGAATGCTACTGTAAAGGAAATCACAGAATGGGCTCAGGAATCCTTCCAGAAACCATTGTCAGTGACCACAATCCACCGCGCCATCCGCCGCTGCCAGCTGAAACTCTACAGTGCAAAGAAGAAGCCATTTCTAAGCCAGATCCACAAGCTCAGGCGTTTTCACTGGGCCAGGGGTCATTTACAATGGAGTGTGGCAAAATGGAAGACGGTTCTGTGGTCAGACGAGTCACGATTCGAAGTTATTTTTGGAAATCTGGGACGTCATGTCATCCGGACCAAAGAGGACAAGGACAACCCAAGTTGTTATCAACGCTCAGTTCAGAAGCCGGCATCTCTGATGGTATGGGGTTGCATGAGTGCGTGTGGCATGGGCAGCTTGCATGTCTGGAAAGGCACCATCAATGCCGAAAAATATCTTCAGGTTCTAGAACAACATCTGCTCCCATCCAGACGTCATCTCTTTCAGGGAAGACCCTGCATTTTCCAACAAGATAATGCCAGACCACATTCTGCATCAATCACAACATCATGGCTGCGTAGGAGAAGGACCCGGGGACTGAAATGGCCGGTCTGCAGTCCAGATCTTTCACCTATAGAGAACATTTGGCGCATCATAAAGAGGACGGTGCAACAAAGAAGGCCCAAGACGATGGAACAGTTAGAGGCCTGTATTAGACAAGAATGGGAGAGCATTCCTATTTCTAAACCGGAGAAACTGGTCTCCTCGGTCCCCAGACGTCTGTTGAGCGTTGTAAGAAGAAGGGGAGATGCCACACAGCGGGGAAAATGGCCTTGTCCCAACTTTTGGGGGATTTGTTGACACCATGAAATTCTGATTCAACATATTTTTCCCTTAAAATTGTAAATTTTCTCAGTTTAAACTTTTGTTCCGTGAATTATGTTCTATTCTGAATAAAATATTAGAAGTTGGCGCCTCCACATCATTGCATTCAGTTTTTATTCACGATTTGTATAGTGTCCCAACTTTTTTGGAATCCGGTTTGTAGAAAACCGGGTTTGTTACAAATTGTGTCCACAAAGCTTTTATGGTTGGCTTTGGATGAATCCATTAAAATAGCAGCGTTATTTTAGTGCACATGTCGGCAGAAATAAGAATGAGGGAGAAGAAGGGTCTCACATGACTATGAGAAGTGGGGGAAGGGCTTGCACTAATTAACTTCCTGACCGACAGACAGCCTGGATGAGCCAGGGAGGTGCCCGAGCGGAACGTCGTTCTGTGCCAGGCAGTGAATCAGGGTGTCTGCCAGGAAAACCATCTTTGGGAGTCAGGGAGAGTGAAATGTCAATCAAGCTTGTATTCTACTGCCAGGGAGCGTGAAGGGAAAGGCTAGAATGAGGAAATAGGTAGAATAGGGACAAGCAGAAGCTGTCAGCCAGGGAGTGAGGCCACTGTGCCTGGAACACAAGGACAGCTATTTTTTCTCCAGACCTGAAGTTCTACATAGGCTTATTGCCAGCATCCAAATAGGAATCAGCTGCAGAACAATTATTGTACATTTTTTCAGTGCATCATATTCGTCTGTGTCAAGTGCGTTGCATTGTAGCAAAAGCAATAATGACATTTTTCTACCAGCAAAATTAAGCGCAGATGACGCCATACAGAGAAACCGGACCGCCGGGCCTGCACAGTTCAGGTGTTGATGTGCAATGTGTTTTTTACAATCCAGAGAATACTCTTCTAACCCTCTGTGTGAACACAAATATGACTGTAGGTCCAAATCTGGGACAGGGCATCTCCAGAATGACCTCATAGTAGGTTGACAACCTGTCTTTTACACTAGAGAAAGCTTTTTCCAGAATCTGCATATGAGACATTAGGCCCAAGTCTGTTAGTGGAGCAGATACTGGATTATCTCCTAAGGCGACTGCCGGGAGCAGTGTCTTCAGTGTCTGTGGAAAGGGAAGGAGTCATTAGGTTTCATTGCTCCTCTCTGTCTTTAAGTTCCAGATCCAATATCTTCCCTCTCTTGTTCACATCTAGCTGTCGATACAAACATACCCCAAAAATCGCCCTGGATGAAGCAGCGCTAACTACAATCTGGCTTTCCCGTCACAGAACACCCTGGTACACACAGCGCTTGAGATGTTTTGAACGCACCCGCCATCTCCCTCATTGGCTCTTTTATGGATTGATCTGGTTCGGATACCATGTGAGGGGAGGGTGGTACTGGGAAACCTTTTTTTTTCAACCAAACTGGCCATAGTTAAAAATTGGAAATCACGGGATATTCCATGCCTAACGGAGGTTATCCGTACGCTAAATTCTACTTATATACATGAGCGTGCGCTGGCGGGAGCTGGAGAAGCGGCCGCGAGGCTCGAGAGGGAATGGGGGATATGGAGAGTTTCTCCACTTGCTTTATCATTCCCCGATGGATATATTTAGGTGTATTTAATGTATGGTTGACCCCCTGCTATATATATAAAAATATACTTATATAAAACTATACCTGTTTAAAAATTGCCTAGCGATTGCACTGTATGTTTTTCTGTCTTTTTTATGTTTTTTTTTTGTTTAGTTTAATTTTGTTTGTTTGGTATTTTATTGTGGTATGTATATCGGCTAACCTACTGTCAATGTGACCGTGTATAGAGCTGATTGTGTAGCCGCTTGTCTTTTTTTTTATGTTTAATAGTGTATGTCTTTTTCTAAAAACTAATAAAATATGATTCGAAAAAAAATAAAAAATAAATAAATAAATAAAAAAAAAGAGATGTTTTGAACGCTTATGGAAAAAAAATCACAAATATCTGCAGGTTTTCTTCATTATAAATGTGTGCTTCGTACCCATAGCGCGGCCCTCCACATTAACAAGCAGAACTGCTTCACCTCTCTCAGCTCCTCACTCTCAAATAACCCAAAACGACTCTTTGTACTCCCTTCTAAGCCCTGAAGATCTGCCCACTTACTTCACAGATGAGATTGGTAACATCCGGCTTCGACCCTTCTCCCTCCCTCGCTTCCTCCTGTTCTCTTTGCTCACCCTATAGCAGAAGCCGTCTCCAGGCTTCTCTCTTCTAGACACACAACCTGCAGCAGAGAACCTGTTCCTTCACACCTACTCCAGTCCCTGGATGTCAGGTCTCACCTACAATATTTAAGATATCTTTTCGTCCTCTTTCAAACATTCTGTTACAACCCCACTACTAAAAATATCATCTCCTGACCCGACCTGTGCTGCTAACTACCGACCTGTTTCTAACCTCCCCTTCATCTCTAAACTCATGGGATGTCTCGTCTACTCTCGCTTAATAAGTTATCGTTTAGAAAACTCTCCTCTTAACCACTTACCGTCTGGCTTTGTCTCCTCCACGGTAGAGAAACTGCCCTTACCAAAGTGTCTGACGATCTCCTGACAGCAAAAAGGAATGGCAACTATTCTCTACTGCTTCTTCTGGATCTCTCTGCAGCTTTTGATATGGTTGACCACAAACTCCTCCTCACCATGGTCTTAAGGACACTGCTCTCTCCTGGTTCACTCCCTATCTCTCTGGCTGCCCCTTTGGTGTGTCATTCGCTGGCCGTACTTCTTCTCCTCTTCCTCTTTATGCTGGGGTTCTTCTGGGTTCAGTCCTAGGTCCTGTACTCTTCTCTTTACACAGCCTCCATCGCACATATTAATAGTAGATTTGGTTTTCAGTACCATTTCTATGCCGATGACACCAACTTCATCCCCGACATCATCCCTGCTGTACTACAGAAAACCAGTGACTGTCTGCAAGCTGTAATATACAGTAAAGGTAAAAACAGGCACTCACCAGCTGGCAGGTCTGTAAGTGATATCTTTATATAATACAATAGCATATAAAATTGCGCAAAAAATTACACATAAAAATTACAAATAAAATACAGTATATATATTGCACTGGGAACAATAAATTTGGTACATACGGGTCTATCTCAGTATATTCAGTATATTCAATGTACTAGCTATCTGGATGGATATATTACTCTTTATCAATATGAAAAATCCTGAATATGCAAAATGTGCCCAATTGTGCATATAATTATTATTTTATATGCTATTGTATTATATAAAGATATCACTTATAGACCTGCCAGCTGGTGAGTGCCTGTTTTTACCTTTACTGTATATTACAGTTGCTATAGAGGATGAACAGGTGAAGCCTCCCAAAAAACTGAGCACCCTAAGCATAGTAACAGATACGGGTGAGCCACGATATGTAGATAAGGCTGCCGTGCAGCCTGTATTTGTGGGAGGGGCATAGGCCCCGCCCCTTGGCTATAAATCCCACGGAGTGCAAGGGACGAGACGTGCAGCCAGGTAAGTATCGCAGGTCGGCGGTTCGGCAGGTCATGCGGCCAGAGGTAAGCAGGGAGTCCGGTGCCGAGCATTGGCGGCAGCAGCGGGCACGCAGCAACGTATGTACTCACCCCTGTGCAGGGGGACGGAGGTCCGTCGGGGGGGAGAGAGGGAGAGATTCATGGGCCTCTGCTCGCGGCACGGGGCAGGCCGGGTGGCGCTTGGCCGCTCTCGTTCCGGTCACGTGTGCAAGAGGCGGCTGCGGGGGCCGGTTGCTAGGCACGCCCGGCGGCTCCGCCCCCTGCCACGCTCGCTCCGGGTTACAGGGATCCCTCCTGCAGCCGGAAACGTCCTGTATGTCACAATCATCGCCGCATGTGCCCCCTTGTGTCAGGTCATAACCGCATGGGAGCTGCCACCTCTTGTCACCTGTTCCCTATTTCCTCATGAGCATCGGCGGTACATTAAACCTGCGGCCTTCCCCACACCAGTATACACGGCACATCACACACTGCCATATAGACGAGCAATTCCCACTGACCACCATATACACAAGGTCTGGTGTGTTCCCTGAATCGCTCAGGTCTGGTGTGTTCCCTGAATCGCTCAGGTCTGGTATGTTTCCTGAATCGCTCAGGTCTGGTGTGTTCCCTGAATCGCTCAGGTCTGGTGTGTTTCCTGAATCGCTCAGGTCTGGTGTGTTCCCTGAATCGCTCAGGTCTGGTGTGTTCCCTGAATCGCTCAGGTCTGGTGTGTTCCCTGAGTCGCTCAGGTCTGGTGTGTTCCCTGAATCGCTCAGGTCTGGTATGTTTCCTGAATCGCTCAGGTCTGGTGTGTTCCCTGAATCGCTCAGGTCTGGTGTGTTTCCTGAATCGCTCAGGTCTGGTGTGTTCCCTGAATCGCTCAGGTCTGGTGTGTTCCCTGAGTCGCTCAGGTCTGGTGTGTTCCCTGAATCGCTCAGGTCTGGTGTGTTCCCTGAATCGCTCAGGTCTGGTGTGTTCCCTGAATCGCTCAGGTCTGGTGTGTTCCCTGAATCGCTCAGGTCTGGTGTGTTCCCTGAGTCGCTCAGGTCTGGTGTGCTCCCTGAATCGCTCAGGTCTGGTGTGTTCCCTGGATCGCTCAGGTCTGGTGTGTTCCCTGAATCGCTCAGGTCTGGTGTGTTCCCTGAATCGCTCAGGTCTGGTGTGTTCCCTGGATCGCTCAGGTCTGGTGTGTTCCCTGAATCGCTCAGGTCTTGTGTGCTCCCTGAATCGCTCAGGTCTGGTGTGCTCCCTGAATCGCTCAGGTCTGGTGTGCTCCCTGAATCGCTCGGGTCTGGTGTGTTCCCTGGATCGCTCAGGTCTGGTGTGTTCCCTGAATCGCTCAGGTCTGGTGTGTTCCCTGAATCGCTCAGGTCTGGTGTGCTCCCTGAATCGCTCAGGTCTGGTGTGCTCCCTGAATCGCTCAGGTCTGGTGTGCTCCCTGAATCGCTCGGGTCTGGTGTGTTCCCTGGATCGCTCAGGTCTGGTGTGTTCCCTGAATCGCTCAGGTCTGTTGTGTTCCCTGAATCGCTCAGGTCTGGTGTGTTCCCTGAATCGCTCAGGTCTGTTGTGTTCCCTGAATCGCTCAGGTCTGGTGTGTTCCCTGGATCGCTCGGGTGGTATGTTCCCTGAGTCGCTCAGGTGTGGTGTTCCTGTTTTGCTCAGGTGTGGTGTTCCTCCCACATTCAGGGTTCCGAGAATACTGCTGCTGATGCGCTGTCCCGGTTTAACGTCGATATCTTCTTTCTGAACCTGCCACTCGCAGACGCAGCAGGGGCAGGCGTTCCGGCATACAGCGTCCTGGTGTGGGACTAACATCATTGATCAGCAGGGCAAAGGACCTGTCGCACCAGAGCCTGTCTGAAAATACAGTTAGGAACTATCGTACGGGCTGGTATCTGTATAGAAAATTTGCCGAGATTCATCCACAGGGCAGCGTGGATGACGTGTCATTCATTATGGCCTTCATCGCGCATTGCCATGCCAACCTCGGACTCGCTCACAATACCATCCGCCTGTATTTGGCGGGGGTGCAACATCAGTTCACGTTGGACAAACCGGCCCGGATCTCTTTCTTTACATCGCAGGCCATCAAGGCCACACTCCGGGGCATTGGGAAAGCAAGTAGGCGGGTGGTCCGGCAACCCATGTCCGGCTCCTTGTTCAGGCAGTTGTCCTTGGCTCTGGATGGTAATCTTTTTGGGCCCTTGGTTAGCACCATCATTAAAGGCGCCCTTTACCTAGGGTGTTACGGGTTCCTTCGTCCGGGGGAATTCACCGCCTCCGTCCGGAACGTCCGTCATATCCAGAAGCAGCACTTGACCTGGCATCACGACCTGTTTGTACTGAGCATTCGTCTACCAAGAGCGCTCAGACAGGGCCTCCAACCCTGGTTTCTTTCTACCCCTCGCACAACGACTGGTGCCCGGTCAATGTGCTGCGACAGTTGTCTGTGGCCCGGCAGGCGGCGGCAGCAGCTGGTCCCCTACTCCCCTTCAAAGGAGGGCCGTTGTCGACGCCCCAGTTCAGGTCTCATGTGCGCTCATTAGTGGCGGGGTTAGGTCAGGACCCGAAGGGCATCTCGGGACACTTCTTTCGTAGTGAGGCGGCCGCTGCGGCATCTAGGCACCAGATACCTCCTCATGTCATCAGGTGAATGGGGCGTTGGAGGTCGTCATGTGTTGGTAGATACGTTCCAAATCCTCAATCAGAGATCCGTAATGCTTTCTGTTCTCTTGCCCTGTAACGGTACCATAAGTATCTGTCCGTATGATTGTGTCTCCTTTTTGGCCCCTTTTAGGCCTATCCTCGTTACAGGCTTCCGGCATTAACCAGCCAGAGGTCGGCGCTAGCTCCTTCGTCCAGGGACCGTCGCCCTGACCACAAGTAGATAAGGCTGCCGTGCAGCCTGTATTTGTGGGAGGGGCATAGGCCCCGCCCCTTGGCTATAAATCCCACGGAGTGCAAGGGACGGGACGTGCAGCCAGGTACCCCTCCCTCCCCTTTTCTTAGCTCTTCCTTAAGGATAGGCCCCCTTTTAGGCCTATCCTCGTTACAGGCTTCCGGCATTCACCAGCCAGAGGACGGCGCTAGCTCCTTCGTCCAGGGAACATCGCCCTGACCACAAATATATATTATACTGTCTGCAAGCTGTCCCTAACATTATGTCCTCTATATATATGTCAAATTGAACCTCTCAAAAACAGAATTTCTTGTCTTTCCCCCATCTACTAAATCACCTAAATCATCTACCGTAACTGTCCACCCTCTACACTGATGCCTCTAGCCTGTGCCAGTCCCTACACTGATGCCTCTAGCCTGTGCCAGTCAATACACTGATGCCTCTATCCTGTGCCAGTCACTACACTGATGCCTCTATCCTGTGCCAGTCACTACACTGATGCCTCCAGCCTGTGCCAGTCACTACACTGCTGCCTCCAGCCTGTGCCAGTCACTACACTGATGCCTCTATGCTGTGCCAGTCACTACACTGATGCCTCTAGCCTGTGCCAGTCACTACACTGATGCCTCTATCCTGTGCCAGTCACTACACTGATGCCTCTATCCTGTGCCACTCACTACACTGATGCCTCCAGCCTGTGCCAGTCACTGCACTGATGCCTCTAGCCTGTGCCAGTCACTACACTGATGCCTCTAGCCTGTGCCAGTCACTACACTGATGCCTTCATCCTGTGCCAGTCACTACACTGATGCCTCTAGCCTGTGCCAGTCACTACACTGATGCCTTCAGCCTGTGCCAGTCACTACACTGATGCCTCTAGTCTGTGCCAGTCACTAAACTGATGCCTCTAGCCTGTGCCAGTCACTACACTGATGCCTTCAGCCTGTGCCAGTCACTACACTGATGCCTCTAGTCTGTGCCAGTCACTAAACTGATGCCTCTATCCTGTGCCACTCACTACACTGATGCCTCTATCCTGTGCCAGACACTACACTGATGCCCCTTTCCTGTGCCACTCACTACACTGATGCCTCTATCCTGTGCCAGACACTACACTGATGCCTCTATCCTGTGCCAGTCACTACACTGATGCCTCTAGCCTGTGCCAGTTACTACACTGATTCCTCTAGCCTGTGCCACTCACTACACTGATGCCTCCAGCCTGTGCCAGTCACTACACTGATGCCTCCTGTGGCGAAACCAACCTCGCCACTGGGTTTTGGAGGGGGCTGTTTGAAGGCCTCTTGCCTCAGGATTATGGCCCATAGTAACTGTAAAGGAGAAGACAGACCGGCCACACAGCTTAACTCTGTCTGTGGAATTGTATTTTATGTTATTATGCGTTCGGTTAAATTGTATGTTATGTGAGGGCACCCAGATAGCTAATATTATTGTATTTGTGTATTCTGAGTGCCATTCGCCTAATGATATGCACTCAGACTTGAGCTATCTGGGGATATGTTAAATGTCTGTGTTTGCTGTGAGGGTGTGCCATTGTGTGTTTAAATGGTGATGTCTGTCCTGTTGTCTCCACATGTGTATTGGCGATCTCCCCTTTGTCCTGAGAGATAATTGGATTGCCCTCGGTTGTCTCTGGGACAGAGAGGAGGAAACCATGATGCATTGTGGGGATGTGTTGTATCTGTTCTGTGTCGCAGTCTCCCTTCTGGTCCTCTAGGGGGCGGGAACGATTGGTTGCTGTACCTGCATTGTGTGTGTTGTAAGGTATTGATTGGTTGGATTTCAAAACCCTGTGGGCAGTACTATGTTTGTTTCTTATGAATAAAAGAGGCTGTACTTGAAGTACAGTCAGAGCACTGCTGACCCTCAACACGGAGCCTTGTCTCGTCATTAGGGGGATTCCCTGTATGCTGTTGGAGACTGATTGCCAGGAGTGTAAGCCGATTGTATGCTTTTCCTGTTCGTCTGCCGGCAGCTATTCGCGAGGTTCCAGTTTGGAGTGCTATTTTGTATCCAGTTCGGGAGTTTGGTGTTCTGCAGTAGCTGTGCCTGTTTCTCAGAAAGGGGCATATCGCCTAAACGGATTTTAACCCCTTGTCTGCTGAAACGGTCCGTTACATTGGTGGCAAGCAGCGGAATCGTTCCTACAGCCAGAAGGACAGCTACAGGAGACACAAATTTAAGGGCAACGCATGTCCCAGTACAGCGACCCTAAAAGCAACAGGATGGAACCAGCAGTGTTATACGAGGAGGAGGACCTGGATGGCCGGGATGCATTAAGGAAAGGCATCTGGTACCAGGCCCTGGATAATGTACAATACCAGCGTGGTGAGAGTCTCCCCAGTGAAGAGCAGCGGTTGCAGAAGCAAGTGGCCCTGCGGATGCCCTTCCTGGGAGAGCAGCCCCTGGAGGAATGGGTGAACGAACTAGAGCACCGGGTATGGCAGGAGCTATGGGTGGAGGATGCCTACCAGGCGCTCTGGTGGTATATGGCACAGTATATACCCTGGACAGCCGAACATGACAAGCCAGAGGGAGAGGAGTTTGATGGTCCTGGCTTGTTATGGGAGTCCTTTGCAGAGCCTGACTTCGGGAGCCCTGCGCAGTCCAGACTTCAGGACATTTTTTATGAGAGGGAGGCTAGGCATGAGTGGGATGACCCCCATGAGGTAGAGCAAGACCTGGCTCACCTAGCAACCCTGGAGTGGGAACTGGAGCAGGACTACCGAGATCTCTTCCACTCCATTGGGAAGGCTCAGCAGGACAGTAAGGCGACAGACCCAGATCCAGACCCATTCAGCTGGGCAGATATTGTAGAGCGTTACTGGGAAGGACCCCAGGTGGCCGGTAGAGATGGGACCGAGGTCTCTCCACCGATCCTGCAGGGAATTGGGAGCCCAGTCTCCAATCCCCAGCGGCAGGCTGAGTTACAGGGGGCAGAGACGGTCGGTCCTGTCCCCCAGCAGCAGATTGAGTTTTTGGGAATTGGGAGCCCAGTCTCCATCCCACAGCAACAGAAGGATTTGTTGGGAACTGGGAGCCTAGTCTCCATTCCCCAGCGGCCGTGTGATGTACAGGTAATTGGGAGCCGAGTCTCCATTCCCCAGCGGCAGGCGGAGTTACAGGGGGCAGAGACAGTCGGTCCTGTCCCCCAGCAGCAGCAGGATTTGTTGGGAACTGGGAGCCTAGTCTCCATTCCCCAGCGGCAGCTTAACACACCAGGGGGAGACAGTAAGCCCCACAACTGTGCAGATGGGACCGTGGTCTCTGCACTTACAGCACAGGGGGTAGGGACAGTCAGTCTCCCCCTCAAACAACCAGATCTCCAGCCATCTCCGCAGGGATACCAGGAGGAGGAGGTAAGTGAGCCCTCCCCTTCCCAGCTACTTCCCAACCGAGTTCCGGGGGCAGGGGATGAGCCTGCAATACCAACTGATCCCTTCCCAGCGGAAGAGCTGGCATCAGGGCAGAGCGCAGTCGGCCTCTGCCCTCCCCTATCCTCTTGTCCAGAGACTGACTTCCCACAGGCATCCCCAGCGGAAGAGCTGGCATCTGGGCAGAGCGCAGTCGGCCTCTGCCCAGCAAGTACCTACAGCTCCAAGCTGGAGAACCACAAAGCAAGGAGTAGCAGATGCCCACTCAACAGCTGGGGACATACAGAACAGAGCCAGGCCCTAAGATTCAACAGGTCCAGTATTGGGTTGTGGGTGGGCTGCCAGACTAACTCAGGTACCGACCGGCGTGAGGTCAGGTATCTGGTTAGTCTTCCCTGGGGGGGGGGGGGGAGATGTGTGGCGAAACCAACCTCGCTACTGGGTTTTGGAGAGGGCTGTTTAACCAGCTCCAGACCGCCGTACGCAGGATTGCGTCCTGCCGGCGGTCCTGCTCTTCTGGGTGGACGCAAATACGCGTCCTCCCGCGAGATCCGAGATTTCCTGTGAACGCGCGCACGCAGGCGCGCGCGCTCGCAGGAACGGAAGGTAAGAGAGTGGATTTACAGCCTGCCAGCAGCGATCGCTCGCTGGCAGGCTGGAGATGTGATTTTTTTAACCCCTAACAGGTATATTAGACGCTGTTTTGATAACAGCGTCTAATATACCTGCTACCTGGTCCTCTGGTGTCCCTTTTGTTAGGATCGACCACCAGAGGACACAGGCAGCTCAGTACAGTAGCACCAACCACCACTACACTACACTACACCCCCCCCCGTCACTTATTAACCCTTTATGAACCACTGATCACCCCATACAGACTCCCTGATCACCCCCCTGTCATTGATCACCCCCCTGTCATTGATCACCCCCCTGTCCGGCTCCGTTCAGACGTCCGTATGATTTTTACGGATCCACTGATACATGGATCGGATCCGCAAAACGCATACGGACGTCTGAATGGAGCCTTACAGGGGGGTGATCAATGACAAGGGGGTGATCACCCATATAGACTTCCCGATCACCCCCCTGTCATTGATCACCCCCCTGTAAGGCTCCATTCAGACGTCCGTATGATTTTAACGGATCCACTGATACATGGATCGTATCCGCAAAACGCATACGGACGTCTGAATGGAGCCTTACAGGGGGGTGATCAATGACAAGGGGGTGATCACCCATATAGACTTCCCGATCACCCCCCTGTCATTGATCACCCCCCTGTCATTGATCACCCCCCTGTAAGGCTCCGTTCAGACGTCCGTATGATTTTTACAGATCCACTGATACATGGATTGGATCCGCAAAACGCATACGGACGTCTGAATGGAGCCTTACAGGGGGGTGATCAATGACAAGGGGGTGATCACCCATATAGACTTCCCGATCACCCCCCTGTCATTGATCACCTCCCTGTAAGGCTCCATTTAGACGTCCGTATGAATTTTACGGATCCACGGATACATGGATCGGATCCGCAAAACACATACGGACGTCTGACTGGAGCCTTACAGGGGGGTGATTACCCATATACACTCCCTGATCACCCCCTGACATTGATCACCCCCCTGTAAGGCTCCATTCAGACGTCCGTATGCGTTTTGCGGATCCGATCCATGTATCCGTGGATCCGTAAAAATCATATGGACGTCTGAATGGAGCCTTTCAGAGGGGTGATCAATGACAGAGGGGTGATCAATGACAGGGGGTGATCAATGACAGGGGGGTGATCACCCCATATAGACTCCCTGATCACCCCCCTGTCATTGATCACCCCCCTGTAAGGCTCCATTCAGACATTTTTTTGGCCCAAGTTAGCGGAAATATTTTTTTTTGTTTGTTTTTTCTTACAAAGTCTCATATTCCACTAACTTGTGTCCAAAAAATAAAATCTCCCATGAACTCACCATACCCCTCACGGAATCCAAATGCGTAAAAATTTTTTAGACATTTATATTCCAGACTTCTTCTCACGCTTTAGGGCCCCTAAAATGCCAGGGCAGTGTAAATACCCCACATGTGACCCCATTTAGGAAAGAAGACACCCCAAGGTATTCGCTGAGGGGCATATTGAGTCCATGAAAGATTGAAATTTTTGTCCCAAGTTAGCGGAAAGTGAGACTTTGTGAGAAAAAAAAAAAAATAATCAATTTCCGCTAACTTATGCAACAAAAAAAAAATTCGATGAACTCGCCATGCCCCTCATTGAATACCTTGGGGTGTCTTCTTTCCAAAGTGGGGTCACATGTGGAGTATTTATACTGCCCTGGCTTTTTAGGGGGCCTAAAGCGTGAGAAGAAGTCTGGGATCCAAATGTCTAAAAATGCCCTCCTAAAAGGAATTTGGGCCGCTTTGCGCATCTAGGCTGCAAAAAAGTGTCACACATCTGGTATCGCCGTACTCAGGAGAAGCTGGGGAATGTGTTTTGGGGTGTCATTTTACATATACCCATGCTGGGTGAGAGAAATATCTTGGTCAAATGCCAACTTTGTATAAAAAAATGGGAAAAGTTGTCTTTTGCCAAGATATTTCTCTCACCCAGCATGGGTATATGTAAAATGACACCCCAAAACACATTCCCCAACTTCTCCTGAGTACGGCGATACCAGATGTGTGACACTTTTTTGCAGCCAAGGTGGGCAAAGGGGCACATATTCCAAAGTGCACCTTTCGGATTTCACCGGTCATTTTTTACACATTTTGATTGCAAAGTACTTCTCACACATTTGGGCCCCTAAATTGCCAGGGCAGTATAACTACCCCACAAGTGACCCCATTTTGGAAAGAAGACACCCCAAGGTATTCCGTGAGGGGCATGGCGAGTTCCTAGAATTTTAAATTTTTTTGTCGCAAGTTAGTGGAATATGAGACTTTGTAAGGAAAATAAAAAATAAATAAAAAATCATCATTTTCCGCTAACGTGTGACAAAAAATAAAAAGTTCTATGAACTCACTATGCCCATCAGCGAATACCTTAGGGTGTCTACTTTCCGAAATGGGGTCATTTGTGGGGTGTTTCTACTGTTTGGGCATTGTAGAACCTCAGGAAACATGACAGGTGCTCAGAAAGTCAGAGCTGCTTCAAAAAGCGGAAATTCACATTTTTGTACCATAGTGTGTAAACGCTATAACTTTTACCCAAACCATTTTTTTTTTGCCCAAACATTTTTTTTTATCAAAGACATGTAGAACAAAAAATTTTGCGAAAAATTTATATATGGATGTCGTTTTTTTTGCTAAATTTTACAGCTGAAAGTGAAAAATGTCATTTTTTTGCAAAAAAATCGTTACATTTTGATTAATAACAAAAAAAGTAAAAATGTCAGCAGCAATGAAATACCACCAAATGAAAGCTCTATTAGTGAGAAGAAAAGGAGGTAAAATTCATTTGGGTGGTAAGTTGCATGACCGAGCGATAAACGGTGAAAGGAGTGTAGTTCAGAAGTGTAAAAAGTGGCCTGGTCATTAAGGGGGTTTCAGCTAGGGGGGGCTGAGGGGGTTAAAAGCCTCTTGCCTCAGGATTATGGCCCATAGTACCTTTAAAGGAGAAGACAGACCGGCCGCACAGCTTAACTCTGTCTGTAGAATTGTATTTTATGTTATTATGCGTTCGGTTAAATTGTATGTTATGTGAGGCACCCAGATAGCTAATATTATTGTATTCGTGTATTCTGAGTGCCATTCACCTAATGATATGCACTCAGACTTGAGCTATCTGGGGATATGTTACATGTCTGTGTTTGCTGTGGGGGTGTGACATTGTGTGTTTGGGTGGTGATTCCTGTCCTGTTGTCTCCACATGTGTATTGGCGATCTCCCTTTGTCCTGAGAGATAATTGGATTGCCCTCGGTTGTCTCTGGGACAGAGAGGAGGAAACCATGATGCATTGTGGGGATATGTTGTATCTGTTCTGTGTCGCAGTCTCCCTTCTGGTCCTCTAGGGGGCGGGAACGATTGGTTGCTTTACTTGCATTGTGTGTGTTGTAAGGTATTGATTGGTTGGATTTCAAAACCCTGTGGGCAGTACTATGTTTGTTTCTTATGAATAAAAGAGGCTGTACTTGAAGTACAGTCAGATCACTGCTGACCCTCAACACGGAGCCTTGTCTCGTTATTGGGGGGATTCCCTGTATGCTTTTGGAGACTGATTGCCAGGAGTGTAAGCTGACTGTATGCTTTTCCTGTTCGTCTGCCGGCAGCTATTTGCAAGGTTCCAGTTTGGAGTGCTATTTTGTATCCAGTTCGGGAGGTTGGTGTTCTGCAGTAGCTGTGCCTGTCTCTCGGAAAGGGGCATATCGCCTAAACGGATTTTAACCCCTTGTCTGCTGAAACGGTCCGTTACACCTCCAGCCTGTGCCACTCACTACACTGGTGCCTTTAGCCTGTGTCAGTCACTATACCGATGCCTCTAGCCTGTGCCACTCACTACAGTCATGCCTCTAGCTTGTGCTACTCACTACACTGGTGACTTTAGCCTGTGCCAGTCACTATACTGATGCCTCCAGCCTGTGCCACTCACTACACTGGTGCCTCTAGCCTGTGCCACTCACTACACTGGTGCCTTTAGCCTGTGCCAGTCACTACACTGATGCCTCCAGCCTTTGCCAGTCACTGCACTGATGCCTCTAGCCTGTGCCAGTCACTGCACTGATGCCTCTAGCCTGTGCCAGTCACTACACTGACGCCTCTAGCCTGTGCCACTCACTACACTGATGCCTCTAGCCTGTGCCAGTCACTACACTGATGCCTCTAGCCTGTGCCAGTCACTACACTGACGCCTCTAGCCTGTGCCACTTACTACACTGATGCCTCTAGCCTGTGTCAGTCACTACACTGATGCCTCTAGCCTGTGCCACTTATTACACTGATGCCTTCAGCCTGTGCCAGTCACTACACTGATGCCTCTAGCCTGTGCCACTTACTACACTGATGCCTCTAGCCTGTGCCAGTCACTACACTGATGCCTCTAGCCTGTGCCACTTACTACACTGATGCCTTCAGCCTGTGCCAGTCACTGCACTGATGCCTCTAGTTTTTGCCAGTCACTACTGATATCACCGTTTGCTCCTTTGTCTCGTTCTCACAACCGAAAACGACCTCCAGAAGTACAATCGGGAAATCCCTGGTGTAGTGTGTGTCGATGTGTGCGCAATTCCTCCAAAATAACATCACAGAGACGTTCTCAAGTAGGATCCAATAATGTGCCTGCTCCCAACAGCTAGGCGAGGTTTATTTATACCAGAAGATGGGAGGCGGTCTTACAATCATGACCAATGGGGAGACAGGTTATGGTATGAAGTGATTGGCTGGAAGGCGGTCTTACAATCATGACCAATGAGGAGACAGGTTATGGTATGAAGTGATTGGCTGGAAGGCGGTCTTACAATCATGACCAATGAGGAGACAGGTTATGGTATGAAGTGATTGGCTGGAAGGCGGTCTTACAATCATGACCAATGAGGAGACAGGTTATGGTATGAGGTGATTGGCTGGAAGGCGGTCTTACAATCATGACCAATGAGGAGACAGGTTATGGTATGAAGTGATTGGCTGGAAGGCGGTCTTACAATCATGACCAATGAGGGAGACAGGTTATGGTATGAAGTGATTGGCTGGAAGGTGGTCTTACAATCATGACCAATGAGGAGACAGGTTATGGTATGAAGTGATTGGCTGGAAGGCGGTCTTACAATCATGACCAATGGGAGACAGGTTATGGTATGAAGTGATTGGCTGGAAGGCGGTCCTTACAATCATGACCAATGAGGAGACAGGGTTATGGTATG